>NC_037671.1:111679457-111979457 GCF_003255815.1 Theropithecus gelada
AAAAAAAAAAAAAAAAAAAAAAAAAAGGTTCCTTGGTATCTTTTGACATGGTTTTCAAATATAATAACTTCATTATATATCAAGAGTCTTTTTTGCTGGATTTTGGCAAAGATACAGCTCTTGGCGTGAGCAACATGGTTTGCTAGAGCACACCTTAACGTGTGATTGCTGTAGTAAATAGGATATTCAGCTACACACAGAAGCACAGGAAAACTAGAGCTGTCTTTTCAAAGGTATATTTGTTTAGATATATATATTTTTTAAAAACCCTGCATTTACTCTTTTTTTTTCTTTTTTTTTGAGGTGGAGTTTCACTCCATTGCCCAGGTTGGCGCTCCATTGCCCATAACCTCCGCCTCCTGGGTTCAAGCGATTCTCCTGTCTCAGCCTCCCGAGTAGCTGGGACTACAGGTGCCTGCCACCACGCCCTGCTAATTTTTGTATTTTTAGTAGAGATGGGGTTTCACCTTGTTTGTCAGGCTGGTCTTGAACTCCTGACTTCAGGTGATCCACCTGCCTCGGCCTCCCTAAGTGCTGGGATTATAGGCAGGAGCTGCCATGTCCGGCCTGCATTTATTCTTATATTTCATCACATCATGGTATTTGGCTCTTGTGTAATAGGATCTGTATGTATTTGAGTGGCAACTGGGGTTGACAAAAGGAACGCTTTTCCTGCAGTGGAAAAGGAGAATTTAAGTTATCTTCTGTGTGCGGAGGTAGCAGGACTGCTGGAATTCTTCAGTATGAGAACATCTTTGTAAACAACTTAAGTATTGTGCATATTATCTTCCAGGGATGAAAATGGCAGTTTTGTGTATGGAGGGTCCAGTAAGTGCAAACAACCACTGCCTGGTTCTAAGGGTTCAGAGTCCCCGAATTCCTTCTTGGACCAGGAAAGCCGGAGACGAAGATTTACCATTGCCGACTCGGATCAGTTGCCTGGGTATTCGGTGGAAACCAACATTCTGCCCACAAAAATGAGAGAGAAAACACCATCTTATGGTAAGTTTCGAGTGTTTGTTTTGTTCTGCCGTCGGCCTTGACTTCTCCTCCCCGCCCCCTGCCTTAGTTGGAACTGTTGGATGAATTTGGCAGACTTTAAGAGTAATCTGAGGAAAACATAAACCTCAATGAAATTCTAAGTATGAGACCTTTATTCATCTCTCTCAAGCAGATCCTTGTTGAGTCATTACTCTGCCTGGCATCAAAGCCCAACTGGGTGAGATCATGTTACAGTTTCAACTTTCAGTGCCTGGGTTTTAGCTTTGGAGTTGCTTTGCTCTGTAGACTCACAGGCTCAAGTTTAATGTGCCTCTATCTTAATTGCCTGCTATGGAAATACAGTGCTTTAAAATAATTTTCTTATTTTAAAATTTGTTATTGCTTCTAAGTGGGTGCGATATTGTGAGGTCTAAGTTATAAATAAAGGCAAGGATTCACTAAAGTTCCAGAACTCATCAAACTTGTCACCTTCTCTCTCGTCCCTCTGAAGGCAAGCCGCGGCCTTTGTCCATGCCTGCTGATGGGAACTGGATGGGGATTGTGGACCCTTTTGCCAGACCTCGAGGTCATGGCAGGAAAGGTACGTTTAAGCCAAGCAAACCAAGGAGCAGCAAATGGGGAGTGAACAGACCCAGGCCCTGGTTTCACCTCTATTTGTAAATGTGTTATAATAAGTAGACCGAATATTTGGCCTCTCTGAGCCTCATTTTCTCGTCTATAAAATCAGGACTGCAGAAGATCTTTAAGATCCTACTTATTTCTAGAATAGCAAAATGACGTCATCCTAGTTAGTGATTGTAAATATCCTAATTAGCATTGAGTGCTGTAAAAAGGCTGTAGACTTTAATGGTCTAATTTTTATTTTTTCATTTATTTTTTAGAGACAGGGTCTTACTCTGTTGCATAGGCTGGAGTGCAGTGGTATGATCATACCTCACTGTAGCCTTGAGCTCCTGGACTCAAGCAATCCTCCTGCCTCAGCCTCCTAACTAGCAGGGACTACAGGTCCATGCTACCACTTCTGGCTTTTTTTTTTTTTTTGGGGAAGAGACAGGGTCTCAATATGTTGTCCAGGCTGGTCTCAAACTCCTAACCATAAGTGGTCTTCCTGCCTCAGCCTCCCAAAGTGCTGGAATTACAGGCATGTGCTACCATACCCAGCCAGTGGTCTAATTTTTTAATAAATAGAAATAAATTATTCATTAAACAGTCTTTTTTAAAATTTATTTTTAAAAATTGAGATGGGGTCTTACTATGTTGCCCAAGCTGGCCTTGAACTCCTGGGTTCAAGTGATCCTCCCACTTCAGCTTCCTGTATGGCTGGTGTTATAGACCTGTGCCACCATGCCAGCTTTCATAAAACAATCTTATTCTAAATTTTGTTTGTTTTATTTTTGGAGTCTGTCTGATTTCTGATGAACAAACATGGATTTTTTTCTTCCAAGTCCTTCTTGTGTTAGAAGGTAATTACTATTTGAAAAGAAATTTGTGTTTAATTCACCCTGTAATCAAAGTCACTGGTTATTATACTAGTCTTGAGTGAAATGTTTTAAAACATTCTCATTTTATTGCCAGATTGCATTTGATTATCATCATTGGCAGAACACTATAACATTGTTTTTGCAGTTGTTGAAACAAAGGGCAGTTGAAAAGTTAAGTACAATAGGCTTTAGATAGTAAAAGGGCCGGGCGCGGTGGCTCAAGCCTGTAATCCCAGCACTTTGGGAGGCCGAGACGGGCGGATCACGAGGTCAGGAGATCGAGACCATCCTGGCTAACACGGTGAAACCCCGTCTCTACTAAAAAAATACAAAAAACTAGCCGGGCGAGGTGGCGGGCGCCTGTAGTCCCAGCTACTCCGGAGGCTGAGGCAGGAGAATGGCGTGAACCCGGGAGGCGGAGCTTGCAGTGAGCTGAGATCCGGCCACTGCACTCCAGCCTGGGTGACAGAGCAAGACTCCGTCTCAAAAAAAAAAAAAAAAAAAAAAATAGATAGTAAAAGGAAGAAGAAAAAATTCTGGAGGCCTAACCTTCCAAAGGGATTGATTGACCCCTGACCCTTTCTAGGGACTTGGTAAAGTTTGTCACCTAGGTACGCAGATCGCCTGTATTATGCTAAAGTGAAAAAGGGAGAGATGCCTGGGTACCATTCAAGATCCCCTTAGTTAACGTGTGAGTATCTGTGGAGCAGTCAGCAGGTGGCAGGGCTGTCCTTTGTTTAGATTTAGACACTTTAACATCTTCCTTACCGTTCTTCTGAGCCCGGGTTGAGCCTTTAATTTATTTTATACATGGAGAGATGAAGTGTCGGGGTTAGGGAGTGTGAAATTGGGAAGTGGAAAAATACTTGTTCCCTCCACACCTCCTCCCATATTTTTCTTGCATGATTGTTTTGGAATAAAGATATCTATCTACACACAGCCACTTTAAAAATAACAGCTTTATTGGGATATAACTCATTGCATAAGGTTCAGCCTTTTAAAATATACAATCAGCTGGGTTTTAGTATATTCACAGAGTTGTGCACCAGTTGCCACTATTCCAGAACATTTTTGTCACCCCAAAAAGAAACCTTGTGCCTTTTAGCAGTCACTCCCAATTCCATCCTCCTTCAGCCCCTGACAGGCATTCATCTACTTTGTGGATTTGCCTGTTCTGGACATTTCATATAAATAGACTTACACAACATGTGGCTTTTTGAAAATGGGCACGTTTTAGATGTGACTGTTCCCCTTTCATTACAAAAGCAAAGCAAGTACATTGAAAAACATGGAAGGCATGAGAAAATAAAACTCAGCTGGAATCTGTTTCTCCAACCTAAGAAATAATCACTGTGAATGTTTCATGTGATTTCCAGTTGTTCGTGTATTCACATTTATATACTTAGAAAAAAGTGCAAAATGGGAGAAGTTGGCCGGGCACAGTGACTCACACCTGTAATCCCAGCACTTTGGGAGGCTGAGGCAGGTGGATCACAGGTTGAGACCAACCTGGCCAACATGGTGAAACCCCATCTGTACTAAAAATACAAAAATTAGCCAGGTGTGGTGGCGGGCACCTGTAATCTCAGCTGTTTAGGAGGCTGAGGCAGGAGAATCACTTGAACCTGGGAGGCGGAGGTTGCAGTGAGCCCAGACCGCACCATTGCATTCAAGACTGGGCAACAGAGCAAGACTCCATTTCAAAAAAAAAAAAAAAAATGGAAAAGTAAATATTCAATAATACTATGTAAAAATGAATATTATCTAGACATATTTTAAAAGAATATAGCCGTATTAGTATGCCATCTTATGGCTCTAGCGCCTATTTATTCAACGTGCCACTGTTAGAAATTTAGGTTATTTTTGTTTGTTTTTTTCAAATTCTAAATGTTTCAGTAGGCTAGGTGTGGTGGCTCATGCCTATAATCCCAACACTTTGGGATGCTGAGGCGGGCGGATTGCTTGAGCTCAGGATTTTCGAGACCAGCTGGGTGTGGTTGTGCGCACCTGTAGTCCCAGCTACTTGGGAGGCTGAGGTGGGAGGATCGCTTGAGCCTGGGAGATGGAGGCTGCAACTAGCTGAGATGGCACCACTGCACTCCAGCCTGAATGACAGAGTGAGACCCTGTTTCAAAAAATAAAAATAAGCATAAAAATAAATGTTTCAGTGAGCATCCATGCCCGTAGATCTTTGATATTTTGGGGTGTAGAATTTCTGCTTCACAAGGATGCTACATGTTACCAAAGTGTCCTGTATTTTAACTTTGTATTAAATTTCTTAACATTCCATCCCCATCCCAGGGGGGCTGCTGGCAGTTAGGGCAGGACCACTCTTTTCCTTGTTCAGGAATGTCCCTGAATGCCCTGCGTGAAACAATGCATGAGCAGTTCTTGTTCAGCCATCGCAGGGCACTACAGTCTCTGATCCCCACCCATTAAAGGAGCCCCATGTGTTACCTCTCAGGTGCTAAAGCAGCCTGAAGTGGGAGGGACCTTTCCCATTTCTGCTTCCAGAGCACCCATTGGTGGGCTCAGCCACATGTGGTACCTTGTGGCCAATCCAGGGAGGAAAGCAGGGTACGGTATCCACATTCAGGGTGGTGGCAGAAGTCTGGGCAGGCTGAGGGCCCTCCAAAGAGCACTGTGCAGGGGATCGTGACTTTTTTTTTCTTTATTTTGAGACACAGTCTCGCTCTGTCGCCAGGCTGCAGTGCAGTGGCGCGATCTCGGCTCACTGCAACCTCTACCTCCTGGGTTCATATGATTCTTTGAATAGCCGGGACTACAGGCGCCCACCACCACACCAGCTAATTTTTGTATTTTTAGTAGAGATGGGGGTTCACCATGTTGGCCAGGATGGTCTTGATCTCTTGACCTTGTGATCTACCTGCCTCGACCTCCCAAAGTGCTGAGATTAGAGGCCTGAGCCACCGCGCCCCACCGGGATTGTGATTTTAATGGACTTTGTCTGTCAACAGGGGAGGAAGCCCTTTGTCGGTATTTCAGTAACGAGCGGATTCCCCCGATCATCGAAGAGAGCTCCTCTCACCCATACCGGTTCTCCAGACCCACGACCGAGCGGCATCTGGTCCGGGGTGCGGACTACATCCGAGGAAGCAGGTGCTACGTCAACTCAGATCTCCACAGCAGCGCCACGATTCCGTTCCAGGAGGAAGGGACCAAAAAGAAATCAGGCTCCTCAGCTACGAAGTCCTCCTCCACAGAACCGTCCCTCCTGGTCAGCTGGTTTACGCGCCTGAAACTGTTGACTCACTGAGAGGGACCCTGCTCAGGCCACCTGCCTGGCTCCTCCCCAAGTGCCTTGCTTTTACAGTGGACAGCCTCTTCCCGTTTCAGCCTCAGTATTATGTAGTGACCTTATGTCATTTCTTTTTTTTTTTTTGAAACGTTATCTACTGCCCTTCTTGGAAGTTTGCAGAATTGGATGGGAACAAATTCAGAGGATCTTAGGTGCTGGCTTGTGGAGATAAGAGGAGGAAAACGGGTAGAGCCTGTTTGTCTTGCTTCCCCAGAGACAAAATGTGGAGACACACACTAGAAATCGCAGTCCTGGCCAGAGATATTATGATCATTGTGAGGGACTGGTGACATTGTTCCTCTTTGAGGGGCTGGGGGGACTAAAATTGGTGGCTATTTTCACACAGATATGTTGGTTTGTGGTCCAACTTCTTTATCTGAAAAAGCCAGTGAGAAAACATTTTTGATTTGATTTTTCTTTTTTTTTGAGACGGAGTCTCGCTCTGTCGCCCAGGCTGGGGTGCAGTGGCCAGATCTCAGCTCACTGCAAGCTCCGCCTCCCAGGTTTACGCCATTCTCCTGCCTCAGTCTCCCGAGTAGCTGGGACTACAGGCGTCCCCACCACGTCCGGCTAGTTTTTTGTATTTTTTTAGTAGAGACGGGGTTTCACCGTGTTCACCAGGATGGTCTCGATCTCCTGACCTCGTGATCCACCCGTCTCGGCCTCCCAAAGTGTTGGGATTACAGGCTTGAGCCACCGCGCCCGGCCTTGATTTGATTTTTCTAAACTATATACCATATTTGTAAGTGTAGCAGCTTTGACTTTGCAATAACGTGGCAAGTATCCAATTTCTCCTTTGAGGCAGAGGTTTAAGTATAGGCCTGTTACACTTGTTTGATACCTTTTTCATGACAGTCTCAGTATAGATCAGTTGGTACAGAAACACATGAACACATTTTGATAGGGCTTATTTCACACAAAGAAGTTTATGGTTATTTGTGTGGGGTGTTGTTGTTATATATTATTGTCTTTAAGGAAAAGAAGCGATAAGATTTGCTGACAGCCAAAGTATCATTTAGAAAAGTGAAGCAACAAGATTTAGGTTGATGAAAGATACATCAGTTTGCATTTTGACCTGTTCAGTGTCTGTCTTCCAGCACAGTGTGTACAGTTCTTCAAAATTGTATGCAGTTTGCTGATTAGAAATATCTTGGAAAGCCTCATGGTCACTAATTTTCAACTAGCATCAGGTATTTTGAAAACGTGTGTCTGGATATTAACTCTTGTTTAAACTGAATGTATGATATTTTGTTAGAATGGAAAAGTACTATCTTGTTAATTTAAGTATTTTAAATATAGTTGTATATTTTTCTTACTCTTAGTCACCTGTAATTGAAATATTTCTGTTTTGCGTCATACACGAAGCTAGTGAAAGAGAAAGTGCGAGGTATCTTCAGATTAGCAAGTGACTGTGGCTGTTACCAGCAGGGCACTATTGTTTAAAAAAAAATCAAAATAAACCCTCCCAAGCATTTTGGGATTTTATGGATTAGAAATGGAAGAACAGGAGAAGCATGTGCGAAGTGAAATTGCACGAGGGGAATTTTCTGAGGTATCTTCCTAGGCAGAGCTGAAATCCCCTACTCCAAAATGCCCTTTCTCACACCACCGAATTGTTGAGTTTGCTGAACTGCCTGGAATTCAGCCCATGAAAATCACTGGAGTTAGGAAACGTCTTCCCTTTAAAATGCCTCTGGTGTGGTTAAAGGAACTAGCAACCACTCATGTATGATTACTGTGACTGAATTCAGTCAGGATTTTTTTTTTTTTTTTTGAGATGGAGTCTCAATCTGTCGCCCAGGCTTGAGTGCAGTGGCATAATCTCAGCTCACTGCAACCTCCACCTTCCAGGTTCAAGTGATTCTCCTGCCTCACCCTCCCATGTAGCTGGGATTACAGGCGCCTGGCACCATGCCTGGCTAATTTTTGTATTTTTAGTGGAGATCGGGTTTCACCATGTTGGCCAGGCTGGTCTCGAACTCCCGACCTCAAATGATCTGCCGGCCTTAGCCTCCCAAAGTGCTGGGATTACAGGCATGAGCCACCACGCCCGGCTCAGTCAGGCTGTTTTCCTCTCTACCTCTTAAGAGAACTTCCATGAAGATCTAGTATTTCAGCCTGGAGCAGTGGCTGATGCCTGTAATTCCAGCACTTTTGGAGGCCAAGGTGAGTGGATCACCTGGGGTCAGGAGTTCAAGACCAGCCTGGCCAACATGGTGAAACCCCGTCTCTACTAAAAATTAACTGGGCGTGGTGGTGGGCACCTGTAGTCCCAGCTACTTGGGAGGCTGAGGCAGGAGAATCACTTGAACCCTGAAGGCAGAGGTTGTGAGCCGAGATCAGGCCACTGCACTCCAGCCTGGGTGACAGAAGGAGACTCCACGTCAAAAAGAAAAAAATGTCTGGTGTTTCATGGAGACCCAAGGGTGTTTGGCAGACGGAGGGAAGAGCCTTGCGCTGTGTGACCACAGGGTGTTCAGCACACTAGGAGGGTGGGGTATGGGCTGGGGAGATCTCATGTAGGGCGCTGGTGCTGAGGAGGGAGCTGTGTACCAGGGGCGAGCCAGCCCTGCCTGTTTTACTCTTGTCTTGAGCTGGCTTTATGCCGAGGAAGTGGGTGGCAACATCTCCTCTTACTCCCCAGATTGTGGGGAGAACTCCGAGCTGTAGTTCTGCTGCATAAGTGAGTTCAATCGCTTTGGAGGCCTTAGCTGGCTGGCGAGCTCTTTTTCTGTGGGGAAAATGCCACTTGTGAGTTGAATAGCCATCCTTTAAACGAATGTTTGGCAGGCAGTCTTCATTATAGGCAGTGGCCAACCAGATCGGTGCTTTTCAGCCTTTGTTCCCTGGAGTCCCAGGACCCGCGAGAGAAGTTTCTGGCTCCTCTACCTTCAGTCACCCTCCACAGCTTCGGCTTTCTTTTTATTTGAGGTTTTCTCCTGAATTGTGTTTGAAAAATATATTGCTGCTAAAAAAACAAAACAAAAACAAAAACAAAAAAAACCTTTGTAAACCTCTACGTATGTACATATATAAATAAGATTTCTTAGAAATTAATGGAAACTGCTTGCCTCAGTAGTAATCCAGGTTTAATTGTGGACATGTGTTGACATGTGAAGTTGCTTGATGATGCTTTTTGACAGGATTCTTTATTTTCATTTCTTTAAATTTTTTTTTTTTTTTTTTTCTGAGACGGAGTCTCACTCTGTCGCCCAGGCTGGAATGCAGTGGTACAATCTCGACTCACTGCAGCCTCTGCCTCCCAGGTTCAGGCAATTCTCCTGCCTCAGCCTCCCAAGTGGGTGGGATTACAGGCTCATGCACCACCACACCTGGCTAATTTTTGTATTTTTAGTAGAGATGGAGTTTCACGATGTTGGCCAGGCTGATCTTGAACTCCTTGACAGGATACTTTAAAAGAGTGATTTTTAAAACTCTACCAGACACAACTCAACACCTTACCCCTATTATAATATTTTATAGCATCACTTTTCAATCTTCAAATGAAAATCGTGGATGATAAAGCTTACCTTCACTCATAAAAACATTGCTCCATTTACTATTCTGAAATGAAACTAGCAGGTAATATAACCAGCCTCTAAAACATACACATCAGTGATGTTCTAACTGAAACAGATAAAATATTTTATAATGAAATAATTATTTTCATATGTAAATGCTCTAGCATGGTTATATTACAAGACGTAATTAAATTACTAAGCAGGGCACATACTTCCTATGTGTGTGTATAAATATAAATAGATGAAAAATCACCATGAATGTGGTAGTTATCAACTCAGACCCGCTGCATTGGCAGTTCAATACCAGGAACGGGGTTGATGTCAGCAGTATGATTTTCTAAAATGTGGCCAATTCTTGATAAAGTTCTAGGCATACCAAGTCTGTAATGGCTTCGCTCATACAGTGCTTGTGGTATGCCTGGCATTATTCTAATACCTTTCTAATAAATTTATGAGGTGAGTACTGCTGTTAGTCCCATTTTACATATGAGGGAATTATCCAGGTTATTGCTGCTTATCCTGGTTATCTGCTAATAATGGTAGAGCTGGGATTAAAATGAAAGCAGCCTGGCTCTGGCTTCCTTGCTCATAATCACTTGGCTGTACAGGCTTCCTTCCATTTACAGAATCCTCTCATTGCATTCTTGAAAAATCCAAAGCATATTAAAACTGGGCTGAAAATTCTCTGTGTGTTTATATATAAAAAGAAATGAGATCATAGATGTGTTATGGTAAACTGAATTTCCATCTATATGAATATTCGATGGGGCAGCTGAAAGTTGTGTTGATGGGGTCACTTCTTTGTTGTGAGGGCTGTAGGCTGCAGGGCTTGTGGAGTACGCATGCTCCAACACATTAAATCTCAGTAGTGGCCGCCCATCAGTGGCATGCCTAACGTGCTCACATTTCCAAAACTGCCTCTTGTTGATGGGGTGGGTCGGGGGGGGTACCATCTCTTTCAGAAGAAGTATTTTAAAAGAAATCCTGTATCCTCCTTAAGTAGTGTTTCAGTCTATATGTTTGTCCATTTTCTATCTCTATTTCTCTCTCAGTTGTTTCTACACCAAACCTGAAATTGTAGAATCTATTTTGTGGGCTTGCTTTTTAAAATTTTTTCCCTGGAAGACCATCAGCATTCACTTTTAGGTTGTAGTATTGCAGCAAACCCTGAGGTGTTGACACAAAACTTTTCATCCCCCAAAGAGCTCGAGTAAGTAAATCTGTCTGACACTTGAATGTCACCAGCAAAACATAAGACTCATGCTACCTTTTTGCTACCACAGGCATGAATGGTATGGAGAAGTAGGCCTGACTTGTTTTCTCCTATTGTAGATGAGATTAGTTTTGTAGACCATTAGTTCACGTTTTGCTCCTACCCTTGTTCATAAAATCACTGCATCATTTCTGTGGGGATGAGACTACTGCAAGCTACTTCCTTGGAGATTCTGTGGAAGATAGACATCTTAAAAGTAAACTACTTTTGGTATGGCCGCTCGTTGGCTTGGCCAATGATACTTGATGTTATTGATTTTGTAAGTTACTCTGTGTCTTAATCAGCTCAGGATGCAATAACAAAATACTATACTCTGGGTAGCTTAAATGAAACTTCTCACCATTCTGGAGGCTGGGAAGTCCAAGATCAAGGTGAGTTCCTGGTGAGCACCCTTATCCTGGTTTGCAGATAGCTGTCTTCCCATTGCATCCTCACATGGCAGAGAGAGAGAAAGGAAGCAAGCAAGCTCTCCTTTCCCTTCTTGTAAAAGCACTAATATTCATGAGGGCTCCACCCTCAGGACCTACTCCCCTCCCAAAGGCCCGCTATATTAGCCCTGCCTCCTAATACCATTGCTTTGGAGATTAGGGTTTCAACATAGGAATTTTGGGAGGACATAAACATTCAATCCATAGCACTCTGCTTTTGTATTTTTTTCAAACCTTTCATGCTAATCAGCTGGAAGGTGAGTATTTTAAAAGCTATTTTAAAACTGGCTTAAGGAGCACACAAAAGCTGACTTCTGATGTTTCTTCCAATACGTGGAAAACTTTGCATGATGTATTAACCCTAGTTAGGGTCCCTCAACCCTAGCTGAGGACCTCAACACACATTTGGTAACACCTAAGGGAACTTATATATATATTTTATAGCCTATGGCCATATGGAATTAGAAAAAAATCTCTTTACTGTAAAATTTACCTTTTAATTATTTGGAAATTTCACAATTGCTAAGTTTCACCTTAGAGTTTCTATTTATTTGGGGCCAGAATTATTGCCAGAAGTGTGCTGATTTGACAAAGGGTACCTTTTACATAAGTAAAGGAAAAAGCGATTACATCATGTTCAGACCAGCTAGAGGGCCTTGTTTTTCCTCTAGTTTTAGGGGTGTGGAGTCTGTCCCAAACCCTATATATGTGTGCATGTGTGTATATAAAAGACGAATTTTTTTGTACTCAAAAATTTTTCTTAAATAATGGCCTATAGCCTACTGATTTGGATAGAGGAGAGAAATTTTGTCTATAAGCAACAAAATAATGCTTGCTACACAGTCAGGAGACTCACACACAGTTTTTCAGAACTTTTGGAGCACATAGTCCATATCCCTTCCATAGAAACACACATGGGGTCAGTGATTAAGGACTCAATTCTGGTTGTAACTTGGCCATCCCTAGGCATATTCTAAAGTTCTATGGCAACCTTTCTGAAGCTCGTCTTCTGAGTTGATCACCTGTTCATGCGCTGCCCATTTACAACATACCTCAGGGATTAAAACAAGTGAGTCTACACCTAAGGAAAGTCGGTCCTAATCCTGCATTCCCTCCTGCATGTCACTGACCATTGGAGTCTGCTCTCTGAGGAAGACAGCCTGAGCATTCATGTCACGCTCACAGCCAACCTGTTACTCGCTGGCCTCCTTTACCAAGCTCCTTGTTTCATGAAGAAGTTGTGAAACTGAAGTTGGAGGGAAAAAATTAAGAAATAAACCTCGGAGGTATTTAAAAGGGCAATGGAGTAATTACTCCTCACACCTGGGGATAAGGATATTCTCATTTTCTCTCCTCTTGCCTGGAGCATTGTAAACATTCAGATGTTTGTGAAGAAATGATTAAAAGGAGAGAAAATATCAGGAGAAAAATAATTAAAATGAGAGAAATGTTCTTTCACTGACTAGACCCATTAAAGGGGAGGATTTAACTTTATTGTTAGAGGGATACAAAGTGGATTTTAAGACATTTCTTCACCATTTTGACATATCTTGGGCTGAACATTTTGATTATTTTAGAGAATCAGAGAGCTTCAGAAATGAAGTTTAATATAAAGTAAGATTGTCTCTGAAGGAAGCAATTGTCCTGCTAATTGAGTGTCAGGTTCTGTTTTCTTACTCATATCTAAACTTGCTGTCACTCCAACTGAGACTGCACCAGGATAAGAGAGGAGGGATTTGAGGAATTAGTGCGAATTCAGAAGCCTTTGACTTTTGGAAATTGGCATCAAGCAGATAGAAGCAGGCGGGGGCTCGGCTTTTGAAGTCGAATCACCCAGCTATCTCACTTTGCCACTTACAAGATCTGTGACTTGAAGCAAGTGTCTGACCTCTCTACTCCTCAGTTATCTATGAAATGGGGATAATAATAGCATCTACTTCGAAGGCTTATGGTGATTACATGAGAGAATGTTTTTAAGGCCCTTTCTTCGCATAGTCTGGCACACGACATTTAAGAGATGTTGACTCGTATTCCTGTAGCAGCGGTACTGACTCCATCTCAGCCTCTAGTGAATAAGGTATTCAGAGCCAGCTAACAGGAAATTGCTCATTCTTTTGTCCATAAGCAGCAAAATAATGCCAGTGTGACACTGTCAGAGGGCTGCAGTGTGGTCAGTGGCCTAGAGATGCAGTTTTTACTGTTAGAAATCTCACTCGGATGTTTTGGCTGAGTCAGAACTCAAGAAATGACGAAAGTCTATGATTGGACACACATTCAGAATATTCAGAATAATACAGTATTCTTTATTTTTTTTTGAGATGGAGTTTCCCTCTTGTTGGCCAGGCTGGAGTGCAATGGTGCGATCTTGGCTCACTGCAACCTCCGCCTCCCGGGTTCAAGTGATTCTCCTGCCTCAGACTCCCAAATAGCTGGGATTACAGGCGCCCGCCACTATGCCTGACTAATCTTGTATTTTTAGTAGAGACGGGTTTCTTCATGTTGGTCAGGCTGGTCTCGAACTCCCAACCTCAGGTGATCCGCTCACCTCAGCCTCCCAAAGTGCTGGGATTACAGGCGTGAAACACCGTGCTCGGCCTAGAGTATTCTTTTAATATTGACTTGATTTGTCATCAGCATATCTTTTCTATTAAATCCCTTCCATTACCTTCAACGAAATGATATATGAAAACAAAGGGAATCAGAGCATTTTTGCCCACCTCCTAGTTGGCTGAAGCATTTTTGCCTCCCATCCCCATCTTGAAGTGGTATTTCTCAAACTCGTTTCTATGTTTCCTTTGGTTTTAAATAAAAGAATAATGTAGAATGGTATCAATTTTGGAAATTCTCATCGTGAAAAGGAACTCTTCCACAAATACAAAGCCAAGAGATTGTGTTGCCATCGTCGAAGCTGAAAAGGACAGTCACTGGATGCCTGCCCACCTAAGGCTTTGGTAGGTCCAGGAAGTGAAAAGGAAAGAGAAACTATGGGAGAGACAAAGGGAAGTGAAAAATGGTTGTTCGGCTCAGCATAACAATCACTTTTGTGCGGTTTATTGGTTGTGCATGAATTTCATCCATTTGGGCACACACACAGATGTGACACGCAGACCATCAGACACTTGGCTAACACTGATGCCGTCATCCTGAATGTTGTTTCTGGAAGGACTTCCATGAATAGAATCTATTTCAGGTTGGCCGTAAGTCTTGGTTTATTGATCTGCACCGCTGGACTGGGGCGGGGTTGTGTCCACTTTTTCCCGGCCCCTTCCCTGCTTGGGCTCTTGTGATTGTGTCCTCCGTGTGTCAGGCAGAGCCCTATGAAGGTGTGGATATGTGGCCATATTTTACCTGCATAATCTGCAGTTCATATGATTCAGCCTAATGGGTTGCAAGTGCCCTGAGGACAGAGACCATACTTTTTCTTCGTCTTTTTAGCGAAATTCAATCCCGTTCTGTGCCTGCACCACAGTTGCAGGCTGTACTGTCTGCCCTGTGCATCTCACACACCCCCACTGCACCGTGCACCTAGTGATGACTGCAGATTTGCTCTTACTCATCTGTTTCCAGGGCCTACCCTGTTAATTCCATCACAGTTGCCGTCTGTGCTGTCTGCCCTGTGCATGCATCTCACACACCGATTGGACTGTGCACCTGCTGATGACCACAGATTTGCTCTTACCCATCTATTTCCGGGGCCTGCCACTGTTAATTCCTAGGAAAAAAAGAAAAAACAATCATGGTGGATTGGTTACATTGGCATTTTATATTATTTTTGTTATGGGCATTTAGATCAGATGAGCAATTAAATCCCCTCCAGCCGGGCGCGGTGGCTCAAGCCTGTAATCCCAGCAGTTTGAGAGGTGGAGGCGGGCGGATCACAAGGTCAGGAGATCGAGACCATCCTGGCTAACACGGTGAAACCCCGTCTCTACTAAAAATACAAAAAAATTAGCCGGGCACGGTGGCAGGCACCTGTAGTCCCAGCTACTCGGGAGGCTGAGGCAGGAGAATGGCGTGAACCCGGGAGCGGAGCTTGCAGTGAGCGGAGATCGGGCCACCGCACTCCAGCCTGGGTGACAGAGCGAGACTCTGTCTCAAAAAAATAAATAAATAAAATAAATAAATCCCCTCCCAAAAACAGAAACCTACTTTTAGAGAGGAAAAGGATTAAACCAAGATCTGTCAAGATTTTGATTCTCCTTTTGTTTTTAAGGCACTTAAATAAATGGAAGAACATGTAAGCTAACCGTGCTTAGAGTACTATGTTTTACTTGAAAGTGCTACCCTTCTGCAGACTTCTCCTCAATGAAAGAATGCCACTGAAGCGCCTTTAAAGGTGTCCAATGGTTTTATTGAATTATACTCTTTAGCCAACGTAAAACACAAATGCCAGGGTATAAAACTTCATGTATGTAGTAATTTAACAATTAGTGAATTTTAGCTGATGCTTTCCTCAGACTCCTTACTTAGCACTTAGTTCTGGATTCTTAAATCCTGGTAATGGACTCATCCTTCTCGGTCTAGTTACCCCAGTAAGTCCCAAGGTCATCCATATGAGATCCTCTTTGATCTTACTCTGAACAGAATTAATTGGTTTCTTCTGTTTTTCCATAGCATTGATTCATCGCGTTAGTTAGACCAGCTTGAACTGTGAGCCTTACTAAAGCAGGGTCTGTATAATTTACCCTTATATTTGCTCTGTAGGCAGAGAAAATATTATTGGAGTAACTAGATGGTAAAATTAACTGTGCAATCAGAAAAGAAAGTTAGAAAAAATTATTGAAATTTTCTGTGAAATTGTTTTAATTTTATTAAAGCATTTTACAGACCATTCCATATAGAATTTTATTACATTGGCTCTCATTTTAAAGAAAACATTATACCAGGTGTCAGAACTCAATCATATTTATAGGAAGAATAGACCTTGGCCATCAACAATGCTTCTTTGGTTACAGGATTACAGAAACTGCTAAGAATGTAAGCACTTTCTGACGTCCACAAAGAACTCATTTAAAGTTCGTACAGGCAGTTTCAAATTAGCCAGGGAAAAGTTAATGGTGGGGAGGTAAGGAAATAGAATGCTCTATAAATGGAGCCGACGTGGAGGACAGTTCCAGTTGTATAAAGTTTGATTGAAGGAGAGGGATTTGGCCCTGAGGAAACCAGGTCTATAAACACTAAGGCTGGCTGGGCGCAGTTGGCTCATGCCTGTAATCTCAGCACTTTGAGAGGCTGAGGTGGGTGGATTGCTTGAGCCCAGGAGTTCGAGAGTAGCCTGGACAACATGGTGAGACCTTGCCTCCAAACAAACAACATTAACCGAGCGAGGTGGTGTACACCTGTAGTCCCAGCTACTTGGGAGGCTGAGCTGGGAGGGTCGCTTGAGCCTGAGAGGTAGAGGCTGCAGTAAGCCCAGTTTGCACCACTGCACTCCAGCCTCGTGACAGACTGAGACTCCGTCTCAAGCCAACAAGCAAACAAACAAAACGTACATACATACATAGTGAGGCTGTAGACTAAATAGTGAAATATTACTAAGCACCTTCATCCCAAGGGGCTGAGTGGTAGAACCACTGAGAATATTGTTGCAGCTCTTTTGGAGACAACAAACTACACCAATAAAAGTCTGAGACAAGAAAGTTAAGTTTTCAAGTAAGGTCCTTTGCGTATTGCTACATAGGGCTCATCTGAGTCTGTGATGTTCTACTTTGTTGATGGAAGGAAACAAGTGGAAATTCTGCTCCCCCACACATCCTGCACTGCAAAAAGGTAACAAGTAGCAGGAGATAGTCAATTATGATGCAGTTCAACAAAGAAAACAAATTAAAATAGAGATCCCACATGATTAAATACAGAGAGAGTCTCCTTTGTAAACAGCAATGGATGATGATGGTGACTATTACCAGGGCTCTGTATGATTGTTTTCCCAATTAATTCTTTGGAGTACTTTTTTTCAAAAGCACTCTTGTAGAATTAACTGAAAACATAGACTACGCTTCACTCATTACATGGGAAATGGGATTGAATTCTTTTCTTGGCAATGGAAAATACCTGATGCATGCAAATAAGACAACTCTGCTTTTACCTTCTCTCCTTGCAGGGGGAACACGCGTCCTAAGCTTGCCAGGAAGCCCTGCTCTCCTGCCCTGGGTGCCTCTGTTCCACTTGCCCTTTACCACCTGTACTCCCTGCATTTTGGTCTCTTGCTCTCGTCTTTAGCCTTCGCATTTTCCTGATGCAGCCCAAACCAGTCACCTCTTTCCTAGATTCATTCTCTGTGCTCAGACCATCTCTTTCCTTTGTTTCCTGTGATGGGTGAAAATGTATTTGGCCATTGGAGGTATAAGTAACAAAGAATCCAACCCACACAGCTTTATATATGCAGGTTCTCGATACGCTCTTCTTATGAACAGCATGGGGAGAGAAAAATAGACTTGGCAAGAGGACTAAGAACAGAATCGGACAGTTATCTGATGGCTTTACTGAGGTTCAGGAAAGAACAGTGGTCCCTTTGTTGGGCCTTTCTGTTGTTTCTTTGTTTTCAATTTCACTGATTTCTGCTCTTTATTTTCTCTTTTCTTCTGTTTCCTTTGGAATTCTTCCTCTTTTTTTTTTTTTTTTACTTCTTGTATTAGGCTCATGCTCTAATAAACAACCCCCAAATCTCAATGACTTCACACAATAAGAGTTTACATTTTCCTCATCAAAGTCCACTTTGGATGTTCCAGGTTGGGTAATGCTCTGTGGCTCTCCTCCAGCTAGTGACTCAGGGACTTGGGTTGCTCCTGGTATCTCCAGTTTGGTTATGGTGTCTTCAGTTTTGGACTTCAAGGTGACCCTGGTATTATCCACCTGGTAAATTGGGGGATGGGCCTCAGGAAAATGAATACTCAACCAACCTGACCTAGAAATGACAATAATAAGGCCGGGTGTGGTGGCTAACAGTCAGAAACCCAACACTTGGGAGGTTGAGCTGGGAGCACTGCTTGATACCAAAAGTTCAAGACCAGCCTAGGCACCACAGTGAGACCCCATCTCTCAAAAACATATAACAACCAGGCTTGGTGGTGCACACCTGTGGTCCCAGCTATTTGGGAGGCTGAGGTAGGAGAATCGCTGGAACCCGGGAGTTTGAAGTTACTGTAAACCATGTTCACACCACTGCACTCCAGTCTGGATGACAAGGCAAGACCCTCATTTCAAAAAAGAAAAGAAATGACAATCACAGCCACTGCAACTTCAAGGAAGGTTGGGAGAGTGATACTGGTCAGGATGAATGGTCTCCGACATGTTTCTTAAGTTGGATATTTAGCTTATTAATCTACAACTCTTCTTTTCTAATATTACTACTCAAGACTGCATTTTCCCCAAAACATTTCTTTGGCCATGTTTTGCAAGGCTTGGTATATGGCACTTTCATTACCTTTCAATTCTAACTAATTTTTAACTTCTATTATGATTTATTCTTTGTGAATCATTTTGAAGTTTGTTTTTATAACCTTGGATAGGGAAAGATTTCTTATAGAAGACAATAAAAGGGCTGAGTACAAAAGAAAAGACTAATAAATTCAACTATACTAAAGCTTAGAACTTTTCCTTGTCATAGGACACCTTAAAAAAAATTTTTTTAAAAGTTACAAATTGGGAGATTAAAAAATCCTAAGGGTTGGCAGTAAGAATATGTACATATAATTCTTACAAGTTGGCGAGAGAAAGACAAATCAATACAAAAATGAGCAAAAAGTCATTTTGCAAAAGAGAATCAGATGGTCCATGTACACATGAAGTGATTTTCACTAGCAAGCAGGGAAAGTGAAGTCGAAATCACAGGGAGATGCTGCTCTCTACCTAACTGACTGGCAAAAATGAAATGATTAGAAAATACTTGGAGGATATGCTAGAACGATCAGTGGGATCTGGTATATTACGGGTATGAGGTTAAATTAGCGTTGAATATTCACATACCCTATGACTCGGCGTTTCACTCCTAGATATATATCCTGGGGATTAGAAACACTAGGCTGGGCGCAGTGGCTCACACCTACAATCCCAGTACTTTGGGAGGCCAAGGCGGGTGGATCACTTGAGATCAGGAGTTCGAGACCAGCCTGGCCAACATGGTGAAACCCCGTCTCTACTAAAAATACAAATATTAGCCAGGCGTGGTGGTGGGCACCTGTAATCCCAGCTACTTGGGAGGCTGAGGCAGGAGAATTGCTTGGACCCAGGAGGTGGGAGGTTGCAGTGAGCCGAGATGGTGCCACTGCACTCCAGCCCAGGCGACAGAATGAGACTCCATCTCAAAACAAACAAACAAACAAACAAACCACTAACTACCTCAGAGGACAATGCTAACATGTCAAAGTGTTCTACAAGTTCATCTCCCAGAAAAGAAGTCAGGCTTTTGTGGAGCTCCATGGAAACTGGCAATGACCCAAGACTTAGGGCAGTGAAGTCTCATCAGATGCAAGGCTTAGACCCCATTCTGCTGCTGCTGTCAGGGCAGGGAAGGGCCCCTTGTTCCCCAACCATGGATGCTGATGAAGCAAATCCTGCTGCTAGTTTGCAATGTTGCCTAGCTGCAAACACAACCTCTGATGATGCCAGGAGAGAGCCTGGTGCCTCCTTCATCATAGAGCTTACAATCCCCACAAGGTTTAGGGAACCCTTTTTGGATTCCGAGAGTGGGCTTCTTTAGCCGTCTATTTAGTGCCCCAGATGAAATTGACAGCAGGGGACCTGCACTCCTTCTACTGCTTTTTCTCAAGGCATCCCCAGCAGAGGGTCTCTAGGGGGCCTGTTATGTGTGCTGTTTGGCCATCTGCCTTTGTAGAACACAACTCAATGTCTGTTGACAAAAAAAAGTTTACATTGTGGTATATTCTTACCATGGAATATTCTGTAGCAAGTAAAAATGAATAAATTACAGCTATTCATATCAAAGAGATGAGTTTTATTAATATAGTGCTGAGTGGGAAAAAGCGTCAGAAGACAACATACAATGTTACACTCTTATTTTTTATTTTTATTTTTTTGAGATGGAGTGTTGCTCTGTCGCCCAGGCTGGAGTGCATGGAGTGCAATAGCATGATCTCGGCTCATTGCAACCTCCGCTTCCCGGTTCAAGCAATTCTCCTGCCTCAGCTTCCCAAGTAGCTGGGACTACAGGTGCGCACCACCACACCAAGCTAATTTTTGTATTTTTAGTAGAGACAGGGTTTCACCATGTTGGCCAACATGGTCTCCATCTCTTGACCTCATGATCTGCCTGCCTCAGCCTCCCAAAGTGCTGGGATTATAGGCGTGAGCCACCACGCCCGGCTACATTCTTTTTAAACATTCAGAAACAGGTAAAACTGAAAAATATATAATTTAGACACAACACTTATGTGAAAAGACCAAGTTTAGGATGTTGGTTACCCATGGCGAGGCAGCAAGATTGTGGGAAAGGAAGAAAGCCACAGGTATGTCACAGACAGTTGCATTAGCCCAAATCTCTGCAAACAGAGCCAGTGTCAAGGATGAAACTCTTGGTGCTTTATTTGAAAGATACAAGCCCAAGGCAAGGTGAGAAAAAAGAGAAGGGAAGCAAAAGAAGACACGAAGTGGCACAAAATGGCATGGGCTGATTTACGTTCTGTCCAAATTCACATATTGAAGTCTTAACCCCAGTACCTCAGAATGTAACTGTATTTGGAGATTCAGTCTTTAAAGAAGTGATTCAGCTAAAATGCAGTCATTATGGTGAGCTCAATCAAGGACATGTGGACACAGATATGTATGCACATGGAGGAAAGACCATGTGAAGTCAGGGAGAAGAAGGCCCCTACACACTAAAGAAAGAGGCCTCAGGTCAGGTGCAGTGGCTCAAGCCTGTAATCCCAGCACTTTGGGAGGCCAAGGTGGGCAAATCACTTGAGGTCAGGAGTTCGAGACCAGCCTGGCCAGCATGGTGAAACCCTGTCTCTACTAAAAATATAAAAATTAGCCAGGTGTGGTGGCATGTGCCTGTAATCCCAGCTACTTGGGAGGCTGAGGCAGGAGAATCACTTGAACCCGGGAGGTGGAGGTTGCAGTGAGCTGAGATTGCGCCATTGCACTCCAGCCTGGGCAACAGGAGCAAAACTCCGTCTCAACAACAACAACAACAACAGCAGCAGCAACAACAGCCTCAGAAGAAACCAATGCTGCTGACACCTTGATCAGACTTCCACCTCCAAAGCTGTGAGAAGACACATTTCTGTTGTTTAAGCTACCCAGTCTGTGGTACTTTGTTATGGCAGACCCAACAAACTAATACACAAAATGATGTACAACCTTACTGACTATCACTTCAAAATGAGCCAAACAGAGACACAATGGGCACTAGGCAATTGTGTCCCACTCAGTGAAACTTCTCTGAAAAGCTGTAAGGTATAGTCTATAGAAGAGAGGAAGGGAAGAAGAAAAGTATCCTCTGGGAGCGTCCCATTTCCTGTCTCCCATTGGTGAGAATTTTTCCATGAGCAGTTAATATCCCTATACTTTCACAATGTATCACCTTCTTTTGTTGCTGTTCAAGGTGCCAAGCCTATGCCCTGCAGTGTGGTCTTTTGTCAGAGTCCGTAAAGGGCAGGAGGAACTAGGAACTCTGGGTGTGTATGGTTGACCCAGCTGCAGAGTTGACAGTCAAGGGGACAGCCGACCCTCAACAGCCTAGAAGGGAACTGGGTAGCCTAAGTGAGTTGGTCAGGCACAGGCTGGGACTAAGGCAAGGCAAATGGCTGAGGTCTAAGACATAGGTGGTGCTGAGAAAATGTAGGGAAGCATACGAGATTTGTGACTTATGAGTAATATTCTAGTTCTTGGTTAGGATAATGGGTATGTGGGGTGTTCCTTTTATTATTTTCAAAATGAAATAAAATAAAAGAGAGATATGTGTGGACTGATGACAATGATGTATAATGAATCAAAGATTAAATATGACTAACTTAACTCTGCATACTTGAGTTTGCTTATTTTTCTATAAAAGGAGAATAGCAATAGTAAGTCTTGCAGCCCAGGAATGAAATGTCTTTCCATTGGTTTGTGTCTTCTTTAATTTATTTCATCAGTACTTTGTAGTTTTTAGTATACAAGTCTTTTGCCTCCTTAGTTAAGTTTATTCCCAGGCCCGGCGCGGTGGCTCAAGCCTGTAATCCCAGCACTTTGGGAGGCCGAGACGGGCGGATCACGAGGTCAGGAATTGAGACCATCCTGGCTAACACAGTGAAACCCCGTCTCTACTAAAAAAAAAATACAAAAAACTAGCCGGGCGAGGTGGCGGGCGCCTGTAGTCCCAGCTACTTGGGAGGCTGAGGCAGGAGAATGGCACAAACCCGGGAGGCGGAGCTTGCAGTGAGCTGAGATCCTGCCACTGCACTCCAGCCTGGGCGACAGAGCAAGACTCCGTCTCAACAACAACAACAAAAAAAAGTTTATTCCCAAGTATTTTATTCTTTTGGGTGCTATTGTATATGGTATTATTTCCCTAATTTCCTTTTTAGATAGTTCTTTGTTAATGTATAGAAATGCAACTGATTTTTGTATGTTGATTTTGTATTATGCAACTTTATTGAATTCCTTTATTAGTTCTAACATGTTTAAAAAATGGAGTCTTAGGGTGTTCTATATAGGAGATGATGTCATCTGAAGATAGGGACAAAACAATTCTACAGTTCATGTGAAACCACAAAAGACCAAGAATAGCCATATCAATCTTGAGAAAGACAAACAAAGATAGAGGCATCACATTTCTTGATTTCAGAATGTATAACAAAACTACAGTAATCAAAAGAGTATGTTACTGGCCAACAGATAGACATACACATGAATGGAACAGAATAGAGAGTCCAGAAATAGATTCACATGTATGTAGTCAACTGATCTTCAACAATGGTGCCAAGAATACATAATGGGAAATCATAGTCTCTTCAACACATGGTATTGGGAAAATCAGATATCTATGTGCCAAGGGGTGAAATTGGACTTTTATCCTACATCACATACGAAATCCAATGCAAAATGGATTAAAGACTTAAACATAAAATCTGAAACTGTAAAACTTCTAGAAGAAAACACAGGGGAAAAGCTCTTTGACATTGGTCTTGTCAATGATTTCGTGGATATGACCCCCAAAATACAGGCAACAAAGACAAAAATAAGTAAAGTTACATCAAATCACAAAGCTTCCGCACAGCAAAGGCAACAATCAAATGAATGGAAAGAAAACCTACGAAATGGGAGCAAATATTTGCAAGCTATGTATCTGATAAGGCGTTGATATCTAAAACATGTAAGGAACTCATAACTCAAAGCAAAAAAAAAAAAAAATTTTAAAAAATGGGCCAAGAATCTGAATAGCATGGGCTCTGGCATCTTGAACAGCAATGAAAGGAGCTAGTTGACACATTACGAGAGTATAGGGACATTAACTTCTCATGGGCAAATTCTCGTCAATGAGAGACAGGAAATGGTAGGCTCCCAGAGGATAAAAGGTGCTCATCATCAGTAATCATCAGAGCAATGCAAATCAAAACCACGGTGAGATATCAACTCTCACCTGTCAGGATGGCTATTATTGAAAAACCAAAACACAACAAATATTGGTGAGGATGTGGACAAATTGGAATCCTTGCATACTATTGAGAATGCAAAATGGTGCAGCCACTAAGGAAAACAGTATGGATATTCCTAAAAAATGTAAATAGGACTGCCATGTGACCTAGCAACCTTATTTCTGGATATTTATTCAAAAGGATTGAAATCAGGATCCCAAAGAGGTGTTAGCATTCGCAGGTTCATTGCCACATTATTCACAATATCCAAGATATATAAACAATGTAAACGTCCATCAGCAGAGGAATGAATAAAGAAAATGTATACATACATACGATGGAATACTGTTTGACTTTTAAAAAGAAGGAAATTCTGCAATTATTCAACAACATGGATAAATCTTAAGGACATTACGCTAAGTGAAATAAACTATTAACAGAAAGACAAATACTGCAGGATTCAATGTATATGAGATATTTAAAATAGTCAAGTTCATACAACCAAAGAGTGAAATGATGGTGGCCAGGGGCTGAGGTGAGTGGGGAGTTACTAATCAATAGGCATAAAGTTTCAGTAAAGTCAGGCGAATAAGCTCTAGAGATTTGTGGTACAACATTGCACCTATAGTCAACAATACTGCAGTGTACACTGAACAATTTGTTAAGATAGTAGATCTCACCTTGTGTTCTTACTGGAAAAAAAAAAAAAAAAGAAATAAAATAGAAGAAAAAAGCAATCAGATTTTAATTCTGGAAACTCCTTTCTCTTCCTTACGTCCAGGAAATTTGCTGTTTATTTTGAAAAGCAAATTTAAACCTATTTGAGGGAGAGAAAGATCTCTTGTAAAAATTCATTTATTAGTTCTGGACCGATGTTATTTATAAGCTATTATTTCAAATGATAAAAAAGAAATGCCTAATACATTTGATGATAGAACATTTTTCTTTTTAAGTAAGGCCTGATTTTTCAAAAAGCATTGAATATGTTTGTTTCTAATTTCCAAAGCTTGACAGTTTCTTTTTTTTTTTTTTTGAGACGGAGTCTCGCTCTGTTGCCCAGGCTGGAGTGCAGTGGCCGGATCTCAGCTCACTGCAAGCTCCGCCTCCTGGGTTCGCGCCATTCTCCTGCCTCAGCCTCCCGAGTAGCTGGGACTACAGGCGCCCACCACCTCGCCCGGCTAGTTTTTTGTATTTTTTTAGTAGAGACGAGGTTTCACCGTGTTAGCCAGGATGGTCTCGATCTCCTGACCTCGTGATCCGCCCGTCTCGGCCTCCCAAAGTGCTGGGATTACAGGCTTGAGCCACCGTGCCCGGCCGACAGTTTCTTATGTTTCATTAAAAGCGGAATTGTTATGTGTGCATGTTCATATCACTTTTGAATGACTCGTGGCTACAAATGCAGCCATCTGTGGTTATCATGGACCATGAACTAGACAAACATTCCTGCTTTTCTTAACATTCCTTTCCTGTGCCTCATTAACTAATGTACATAATAAAACATCTTTATTTCATTTTCTTTGCAGCAAAATGCCTAATACACTTTATTAGTTATGTAAAATTGTGCACTCTGCGGTTAGCTTATTTGTAGTTTCCTTTCATTTGGGAAAGAGTGAAATGCTAGATGCACTGATGTGCAGGCTAAAAAATTCAGTCATGCAAAGTAGTGGTCATGGTCCCTGCAGGAAACAGATGATACTCTCAAACAGGGTCATCATTGAATGTTATGAAGGTGTTATTTACAAAAGTGTAGATAGATTCGGAGATTCCACAAAGGACTGGTGAAGCATCCCAGCACCAGCAAGGAGGAGTGAAGGGGTTAGGGGAGGAAGAGGTCCCTGGAACCCAGTATGAATGCAGCAATAGGAGAAGGGAGGGGATCCCCATTAGGAGTCATGATCTTTGGGTTTGTTTGTTTTTTAGAGACAGGATCTTGCTCTGTTGCCCAGGCTGGAGTGCAGTGGTGCAATCACGGCTCACTGCAGCCTCAAACTCCTGGGCTCAAGCAATCCTCCTGCCTCAGCCTTCTGAGTAGCTAGGAATGCAGGCATGCACCACCATACCCAGCTAATTTTTAAATTTTTAGTAGAGACAGGGTCTTGTTAAGGGGCCCAGGATGGTCTCAAACTCCTGGGCTCAAATGATCCTCCCAAGGTGCTGGGATTACTGGTGTGAGCCGCAGTGACCAGGCTGGTCTTGAACTCCTGGGCTCAAGGGATCCTCCTGCCTCAGCCTCCTAAAGTGCTAGGATTACAGGCGTGAGCCACCATGCCCAGCCAATAACTCTTTTTCAACTAGAATGAAGTAATTTACCCTCCATATATTGATAATTGCCCTATTTATTTGGAGGCTTTTTCTTTTTTCCTTTAGAATGTTGTTTTGACAACTTAATTCCATTTTATTTTATTTTATTTTATTTTTGAGATGGAGTCTTGCTCTGTCACCCAGGCTGGAGTGCAGTGACATGATCTCGGCTCACTGCAACCTCCGCCTCCCGGGTTCAAGCGATTCTCCTGCCTCAGCCTCCCCAGTAGTTGGGATTACAGGAATGCATCACCACACCCAGCTAATTTTTGTATTTTTAGTAGACACAAGGTTTCACCATGTTGGCCAGGCTGCTCTTGAACTCCTGATCTCGTGATTCGCCCACCTCGGCCTCCCAAAGTGCTGGGATTACAGGTATGAGCCACCGTGCCCAGCTGCACTTAATTCCATTTTATAAGAGAAGAGCTCTACAGGGGAAGTTGCCTTTGGACTTGTGGGCTGTCCACTGTCATTTTGATCCCAGGGATGGACAGATGAAGGGTGGTGGAGAAAATGTGTGCTCTTTGCTAGGGAAGAGGGACAAAGGAGGGAGAAATAAAAATACAGAGACCCAGGAAATTGTGGATCTTTGTATTTATGTAATCCATAATGCTGTTTTGTTTTTTTTTTTTAATTTTTTGAGACAATGTCCTGCTCTGTTGCCCAGGCTAAAATGCAGTGATACAATCATAACTCACTGTAACCACAAACTCCTAGGCTCAAGCAATCCTCCCACCTCAGCTTTCAGAACAGCTGGAACTACAGGCATGCACCACTACACCTGGCTGTTTTATTTTATTTTGTTTTATTATTTTTGTAGAGACGGTTTCGTTATGTTGCCCAGGCTGGTCTTGAACTAGTGCTGGGAATACAGGTGTGAGCCATCACACCTGGATTCATAGTGCTTTTAAATTGCTTTTACGTGGAAGGTTTTAGGACTGTCAGTCCATAGTGTAGAAAGATGCCTTCAGGAGATTTGGACATTTCATTCAAGAAGGAATAGACTAAATGATCTGCTTCAGAAATCTAGCTGCTTATGTATTGTGTCTTGTTCTTTCCAAAGAATTATGAGTGAGTTGAGGGACAAGGAGGCGGCACTGGGGAGTTCTAAATAGGATAAAAAGGATCAAGTGAGACCTTAGTTTGGATGGGGTAGGATAATGTTCTTTTCTTCCTCAGCAAAAGAAGAAAGGCCCTAGGGTGTAGGAAGCAGAGCCCATTTAGAAGAAACCTTTGCTTCTGCTGCCCTTCTTTCCCAGAAAGGTGGTGGCTCTCTTGACACCAGGACAGTGGCTCCTGGCTCTCCAGGCTGTACTGCAAGGTAGGACCCTGTTGTGCAAATCACCAGGGGCTGAGATTTGCTCCAGGTTGCTGTTACACCGCAAAACTGGAGCACTGGCAGAACGAAGGGTCTAAGACCCGAGAGTGGAGTCTCAGCAGTCTCACAGTGCATGCTGATTGGATTCGGAGAAAACTTAGAACTAGTCTCTGAACTGACAAGATTGGGAAGGAGAAACATTCCTGCTCCCAGGAAGCTAACACCAGGTTGGGGGGAGGGGAGGAAGAAGAGGAAGAGTGAGGAAGAGATCTTCTGATTGAGTCCCTGTTCCACAGGCTTTTATGTCTTTTTTTTTTTTTTTTTTTTGAGACAGAGTGTCTCTCTGTCGTCCAGTCTGGAGTGTAGTGGCGTGATCCCAGCTCACCGCAACCTCTGCTTCCCGGGTTCAAGCAGTTCTTCTGCCTCAGCCTCCCGAATAGCTGGGATTACAGGCACATGCTACCATGCCCAGCTAATTTTCGTGTTTTTAGTAGAGACAGGTTTCACCATGCTGCGCAGGCTGGTCTCGAACTCCTGACTTCAAGTGATCTGCCCTCCTTGGCCTCCCAAAGTGCTGGGATTACAAGGCATTATCCACTGCGCCTGGCCAATTTTATGTCTTATTGCAAATTCATAAGGGGCAGGCATATACCAACTCACTGCTCAGCCTAAAAGGTTTTCCATGCTGAGCAGAGACCTGCTGACTCCTTGAGGGCAAGATCTTTGCTTTCTTGATACCTCCCAGTAAGCCTGGGAGAATGTCTGGCACATGCCGCTGGTAGATTCTCTCATACGTTCATCTTGAATTTGATTATTCATGAGGAAGAGAGGGCTTAGAAAATATTACTGGATGGTGTCGAGGCACCCTGTGGAAAAATCCACTCGTTCTTCAGGGGTTTGGCACTAAACAAAGGTTTATATAAATATTTTTAAACTACTGCTCTGTTGAACTTTGCCAGGTTTCTGGCTTGCTAACCTAGCAGTAACAAGGCTAACATTGTTTTATAATTAGACTTATGGCTCTCTACCTCGTTAGAAGATCATAAAGAAATTCCAGAAATTCTGTGGGTGCTGTCATTTCGGGCAACCCAGAAAGCAAAGTGAAACAAAACAAAAAAAATGTAGTTTAGCATTATTCTATGATGACAGTTACTGTCAGAAGTAGAAGGGCAAGAAAACTCTTCATTGAATGGAGCTTATTATTCTGTGAAAATTAACAAAACCCAAGGACTTTCAAGAGGAAAACTTCAGAACCTTTGAATAACAACTTTCCGCCACAGCCCCCCATTGTTTCTGTCCACGCTGTTGTTCTTCACTCTTTAGTCATGAAATGTAATTTCATTTTTGGAACCTCAAAAAAGATGCTGCAGAGTCTCTCAGAGCCTACTCTGAGCCCAGGAGGCTGCCTGATTAAAAAACAAAACAAAAACAACAAAAACAAAAAGTGCCATCAGCCCCCAAACTGTAAGATTTCTTGCAAAAAAAAAAAAAAAAAAACCAACCGAAATCCATCTTCTTCTGCATAGGAAATGCAAAAGTTTAATTTCTGTTCTTTATTCAGTGCATTGGAGTAGTTTACAAACTATCAAGCTTCAGATTTGGGGATATTTGGCTTTGCACTCTTTCAAATGAAAAATATTTGCTGACAGTGATGGTCAGCCTTCAGGGGAACCCCAGTGATCCCCACCAATTTGTGTTCATTTTCTTCTGTAGATTCTCCCACATTGAATAGAGATGATCTGTGACACCAACAGGGATATTGTGTGACTTTCAAGGAAGGTTTTAAAAGATGCTGAGGTGTCTGCCTTGATCTCACAGACGCCATGTTGTAAGGATACTAAAGCTGTCCTACAGAGAGGGCCACATGCTAGGGAACTGAGGTTTCTCACTACACCCAGCACTGACTTGCCAGCCATCGGAGCGAGCCGGCGTGGCAAGGGATCCTCTACCCAGTCAGGTCTTTGGCTGACAGCAGTCCCATTTGACATCTGAACCTTATATGAGGTCCCCAGTTACTCGGCTAAGCTATTCCCCAGTTTCTCACTAACAGAAACTGGGTGAGAAAATAAATGTTTGTTGCTTTTTCAATGAAAATAAATGTTTGTCACTTTTTCACTCTGTTAAATTGTTTGGGTGAGGGAGAAAGGACAAGATGGAGGAAGGTGAACAAGAAGGCACAATCCATGTTGCTTCCGGGTTCTTCCTCACCAACTTTCCTGCACGGGAAAATGCAGCCTGCCCCAGGAAGATGCAGATCAACCAGCATGCGCCAGGTGATGTCAATCCGAAGAGATCGAAACTTACCCAGCCACGCCTACGGAGACGCCCCTATCAAGCCCTTATCCCGCCCACTGCCCTCCCCCTTCCAGTACCAATGCATAAAAGTCCGCCGCCAGCAGGAGCCGGCGTGACTTCTTCGTCCCCCGCATTAGTGGACCGGAGAACCTCACCCGAGAGCCTGGCGCGATTTCCCTGGCCCCCCACACCTGAGGACCAGAGAACTTCGCCCGAGAGTGTGTGCATATTTGCAATAAAAGACTGCCACTTTCTTATGTACTTTGGCCTCATGTTTAATTATTTAGCTCTCCTAAATTAAATTAAATTAAACAAAACATAAATTTCAGAGGATTTGTTACACAACAATAGATAACTGATATGCCAGGCGGTGATTATTAACTCGAAATCAGAATTAATCATTAAAAATTGTCAGAATAGGAGCTGATACGATGCAAAAATTCAGATAATAAAGTTCTTTATTGCGTAATTTTTGCCAGAGTTTAGAAAATCAAAGCTGATTCAAAGAGTTTAAATTTGGGGAGACTTATTGTCTGGCCTCTGAGCCCAAGCCAAGCCATCGCATCCCCTGTGAGTTGCACGTATATGCCCAGATGGCCTGAAGTAACTGAAGAATCACAAAAGAAGCGCAAATGCCCTGCCTCGCCTTAACCGATGACATTCCACCACAGAAGAAGTGAAAATGGCCGGTCCCTGTCTTAAGCGATGATATTATCTTGTGAAATTCCTTTTCCTGGCTCATCCTGGCTCAAAAAGCTCCCCCACTGAGCACCCTGTGACCCCCACTCCTGCCCGCCAGAGAACAACCCCCCTTTGACTGTAATTTTCCTTTACCTACCCAAATCCTATAAAACGGCCCCACCCTTACCTCCCTTCGCTGACTCTCTTTTCGGACTCAGCCCGCCTGCACCCAGGTAATTAAAAAGCTTTGTTGCTCACACAAAGCCTGTTTGGTGGTCTCTTCACACAGACGCGCATGACACTGTTATGCCCAGATCGTTTGTTCCCCAAAGAAGACCACCAGAGTCCAGAGTCAAAGCTAAGCAGCAAGGATCTTTACTACAAGTTCGAACTTGGTCCCTCCATTCCACAGCATACAAGAGGGCCTCAAACAATGCGAGTGCTTGCCCTTTATAGCCCGATGTAAACAGGATATGCAAAGTTACAGGGAACAAGGTAATTCTCTCGGTTACAGCATTACAATTGGTTAACATTATACATTTAGCATTCCTTATCGGAGATCTCCCAGGTGATGTTTTTCTGAAGTTTGAAAGAAATATGGAGGAATGTGATTGTGCTGGGCTCAGGAAGTTGGGAGATATATGGGGGATGTGCCTCATTCCTTTCATTCCCCCCTTCTTTTCAGGTAACTCTAGAGCCAATCTTGGGTCTTATAAGTCTGACTCTGTTTCAGCGTTTACAGGTTGGTATTGGGCTCTGAGGACCATGAGCTGAACAGTGTCAAACTTTTCTCTGACAAACTGCAAAATTCTGTTAACAACACAAGGTCCTATGGTTAGCAGAAATAGTAGACTTAGCAGGGGTCCAAGGAAGGGGGCTAACAGAGAAAACATAGAGGAATTCCACCGTTGGTCTGCAGCTGAAGCAAACTGCCGTGTTTTTACTTCAGTGCTTAACTTGCGTAACTGTTGGACCCGGTCTTCTACAAGCCCTGATTCATTTATGTAGAAACAACAGTCTTCTTTTAGAAACATACATGTACCACCTTTTTCAGCAGTGAGTAGGTCTAGGGCCCTCCGGTTCTGCAAGGTTACCTGAGCTAGGGACGTGAGCTGCCACTGAAGGGATACAAGGGACTCAGCTGACTCCTCCATAGCAACGGCAAATTGTTGGTACAACTTGTTGCTTTCTATGAGGGTGTGACCTAGGGCTCCCCCCACCATCCCGGCCGCAATGAGGGATGCGGTGAGGGAGATTCCTGCAATGAGGGGGAGAAATATGGCTCGTGCAGGTCTCAGTCTAGGGACTGGGTGAATAGCAGTACTAGTCCAGTTACCGGTGTACCCTAGAACTCGCCAGCAGTTAGTAGAGTCAACCGGGGAACCAATGTGACAGGAAGACACAGTAGGTTGGTAACAGAAGGACTAGATAGGTCCTTAGATAATGTCCCATTACACCAGAAGAATATGCCCAGCGGAGCCCTTAGGGTGATATTAGGGGGCACTGCAGTGATGCTGCAGAGGCTGGAATTGGTTCCTGAGAAGCAGTAGGGAAACTTTTCCTGACTGGGGTTTAGGTATAGTGGTACGTTTAGGATAGGGGCATATGAGAGATTTCGGAGGTTGTTAGCTTGGGCAGAGGTAGAGGATCCCCATGGCAGAGGGACAGCGGTTAGCGGTGGACGCCCTAGGGTGGCATACAGAAAGCAGCCAGACAGGCTGTGAAGTCCTGTAAGGTTAGCAAGCTCTAGTCCTTCTTGTAATAATTTTAACCAGGAGAAAGGACGTAAGTCTTGTGTTAGTCTGTTTTCCTGTCGTTGGATATCCCCATGGACCAGGGGCAGTACTTGCACTAGGCCTCGCCACAGATAGAGGTGACTGCTAGGCCATGTGGAGGAGGGGGAGTAGTATACAGCCCCATGTTGAGGCGTGGTCCAGCGGGAGTTCCAGGGGTCTCTAACTATCCATGTATATGAAAAGTCTCCATCCCGTCTACGATGGAAGGGCCACTTAGGGTCTAACTGTTCTTCCTCTCCCCAGTAACGGGACCTATGGATGTTACAATAGTTATAAGGACAGCCGGCATTTTGGTGCCACCAATAGTGTTTACAATTGTATTCAGTCTGATCAAACTCAAAACATATTATTGGTGTCACTGGTTTGGCTATTTGAAAGCCAGTAAAATTTAGTAAGATTGGGCTATTGCACCCTGAGGAGGGGCAATCAGCACTGGCCAATAATTTCCCAGGCTTATGAGGTTGTCCAGGGTGGGTTTGGTTTTCATAAAGCCAGAATCTCTAGACAAAGGGATTAGATGCTGGTTTGGTGTTTTCCCCAGCGGCCACTAGGGTGGCTAACGTTAGGGCTAGACTACCTAACTGCATGTTTGCAGTGAGCTATGTTGCCGGCGCAGGGTGAGTTTTAAGGGGTTGTTCTTAGCTCTGTCCACAGTCCACATGGCCGGTGCTTCAGCTGCTGCCGTGATTGGTTCCAGAAGGTCGGAGGTTGGGTCTAATGGCTTGACGTGGGTGTAGTGGATCCACGACACGATGCCTTCCACCTTTAGGGCGGTGGGTGTGGTCAGGAGTACCTGGAGTGGTCCTTTCCACCTGGGTTCTAGGGTCTCTTGTCGGTGTTGCTTAACCAGGACCCAGTCTCCCGGCTGGTATGGATGGGGTGTCGGTGGGGGACCGGTCTCATATAGTTCCTTCAGCTTGGGCCAGATTTCTTGATGAATTTTCTGCAAGGCTTGTAGGGAAAATAAGAATTCAGAGACATTTTCTGTTTCAGACTTGAGCAGATCATCTTTTAAGCTGGGAACCAGGGGTGGAGGTCTGCCATACATGATTTCGTAAGGGGTAAGGCCCAGTCTGTAAGGGGTATTACGGGCCCGGAACAGAGCGTAGGGGAGAAGGACCACCCAATTAGCGCCAGTCTCCATAGTCAATTTAGTTAAGGTCTCTTTTAAGGTCTGATTCATCCTCTCTACCTGTCCTGAACTCTGGGACCTGTAAGCGCAATGTAGTTTGCAATTTGCCCCAAGGATGGAAGCCAAATCCTGACTTACCTTAGCGACAAAGGCGGGCCCATTATCTGACCCTATCTGGACGGGGAAGCCATACCTGGGAAGGATATCTTCCAGAATTTTCTTTGCTACGACCTGAGCAGTTTCTCTTTTGGTTGGGAATGCTTCAGTCCACCCTGAAAAAGTATCTACAAAGACAAGTAAGTACCAATACCCGTACTTTCCTGGCTTTATTTCAGTAAAATCTACTTCCCAGTAGATACCGGGCCTGGTTCCCCTGAATCTTGTTCCCGCTGCAGTCTGGGATTAGGGGTAGGCGTTGTTAAGCTGGCAGACTTTGCAACTTGCCACGATGCTGCTGGCCTTCTCGGCTGTATGTCTGAATTTGAGCTTAGAGCGTCTGATCAGGTCTATCATCCGCCGAGCACCCAGGTGGGTGGTTCGGTGGATGTGTTCTAATACTTGTTGTCCTAATTTTTCTGGTAGGATGGTTTGGTCATTAGTATCAGTCCACCACCCCTTCTGGATCTGTTTCAGGGGAAGTTTGTCAATCCACTGGAGATCTTGTTCTGAATAATCAGGGGAATATGGCAAGTCTCGGGGGCCCGGGTCAGGGAGCTGGAGTGCAAGGAGTTGGCTGGGAGCCTTTGCCACATTTCTTGCAGTTTGGTCTGCCAGAAAGTTGCCTTGAGCAGTTGGAGTGGTTGGTTTCTGATGCCCTGGGCAATGCACAATGGCTAACTTTTCTGGCTTCCATAGCGCTGTTAACAGGGCTAGGATCTCTTGCTTGTTTTTTATCTCTTTTCCTTCAGCTGTTAGTAACCCTCGCTCCCTGTAAATGGCCCCATGTATGTGTGCCGTAGCAAAAGCATATCGGCTGTCTGTATATACTGTCAGCTTTTTCCCTGCCCCTAAGGTAAGAGCTTGGGTGAGCGCTATCAGTTTGGCCTTCTGGGCCGATGTCCCCGGGGGCAGGGGTTCTGCCCAGATTACCTCAGTATCTGAAGTCACTGCCGCTCCAGCGTACCTCTGGCCTTGATGCATGAAGCTGCTCCCATCAGTGAACCAGACAAGGTCAGCGTCAGGGAGTGGGAGGTCCTGCAGGTCCTCTCGAACTCCGTGCACCTGAGCTAGTATCTCGGTGCAATCATGGAGTGGCGCGTCCAGGTCCGGGTTGGGCAGCAGTGAGGCAGGATTTAAGGTCGTTGGGAGCAGGAAGGTTATTCTGATAGGATTTAGTAGTAGTCCTTGGTAGTGGGTGAGCCGGGCGTTACTTATCCATCGACTAGGTGGCTGTTTGAGTACACCTTCGATGGCATGTGGGGTAACGACCTGCAATTCTTGACCCATGACAAGTTTATCAGCATCTTGTACCATCAGAGCCGTGGCCGCAATCATTCGGAGACAAGGGGGCCACCCAGCAGCCACTGGGTCTAACTTCTTTGACAGGTAGGCAACCGGCCTCCGCCAGGGGCCTAAGTTCTGAGTTATTACAGCCTTGGCGACACCCTTACTCTCATCCACGTATAAGTGGAAGGGCTTGGTGACATCAGGTAGTCCCAGTGCAGGCGCAGAGAGTAGGGCGGTTTTGATCTGTTGGAAAGCCAACTCGGCTTCGTCTGTCCAATTAAATGGCTGCTGCCCCCGTGTTGCCTGATACAAGGGTTTAGCCAGTTCTGCAAACCTAGGTATCCATAGTCTACAAAATCCCGCCGACCCCAGGAATTCCCTCACTTGTCGGGTGGATTGTAGCCTGGGGATCTGCAGAACAGTCTGCTTCCGAGCGTCTGTTAACCAGCGCTGCCCTCCTTTTAGCAGGTACCCCAGATATGTTACTTCTGGCTTACAGATTTGAGCTTTCTTTGCCGAGGCTCGGTAGCCTAGATTTCCCAGAGCTTGTAAGAGACTTTTGGTCCCTTGAATACAAGCTTCTTGGGTCTCAGCAGCAATCAGGAGGTCATCAACATACTGTAGTAAAGTTATTTCAGGGTGTTTACGTCGGTACTCACCCAGGTCTTCATGGAGGGTCTCATCGAACAGGGTAGGAGAGTTTTTGAATCCCTGCGGCAGCCTGGTCTATGTCAGTTGGCCACTTATGCCCCTTCCAGGGTCATTCCACTTGAAGGCGAAGAGCTTTTGGCTCTGAGGGGCTAAAGGCAAACTGAAGAAAGCATCTTTCAAATCTAAAACAGTGTACCATTGATGTTTAGGGTTTAGGGTACTCAGGAGGGTATACGGGTTAGGCACAGTTGGGTGTATGTCCACAACCCTCTTATTGATTTCTCTTAAGTCTTGTACAGGTCTGTATTCTCCACTATTAGGTTTTCGTACCGGCAACAATGGAGTATTCCAGGGCGAGTGACATGGATGAAGGACCCCTTGGTCAAGGAGCCGGCGAATATGCGGGGCAATTCCTTTCTTGGCCTCTAGGGGCATCGGTTATTGGCGTACCCGCACAGGGTCTCTCCCAGGCTTAAGTTCGACAAACAAGGCAGGCTGGTGTTTTGCTAGTCCTAAGCCCCCCGTTTCTGCCCAAGCTTCTGGATATTGCTGGAGCCAGGTTGCTATGTCCTGGTCAGGGGCCGCTTGCTCCTGGTGGAGCCGGTACTCATCTTCTAGGGTTATAGTCAGGACGGACACGGGCTGATTTTGGGAGTTGGTCACTACGGGCCCCTTAGGGAGGAAATGGATCTGTGCTCCCATTTTAGTTATCAGGTCTCTCCCTAACAGGGGACAGGGGCTCTCAGGGATGACCAGGAAAGAATGGGTTACATTCCTGGCTCCGAGGTTTACTGTTCTTTGTGTTGTCCATGGGTATTTCTTAACTCCTGTGGCTCCTTGTACCCACGAGGACTTGGAGGATAATTTTCCATTAGTTTTAACTAGGACTGAGTGCTGTGCTCCCGTATCGACCAAGAACTGGACTGGGGACCCTTCCACTTGCAAAGTTACCCTAGGTTCGGGGAGGGGGTCCGAACCCCATCTTCCCTAGTCTTCGTCTTGAGTGACTAGTACGGGTGTAGACCTAGGGGGTCCCTGTCCTCGTTGTTTCTTTTTGGGGCAGTCTCTTACCCAATGGCCAGCTTCCTTACAGTAGGCACATTGGTCTTTGCTCAGATTATTATACCTGGGAGGCCACCTAGGTTGGGTGTTCTCTAGCTGTAGATGCTCTTTCTGTACTACTGTTGCCAGGACCTTGGTCATTTTTTTCAGTGGCCTTTATTTGCTTTTCCTCTGGGGTATCTCTGTTATTATAAACCCGCTGGGCTATCTGAAGGAGGTCCTGAATCCGCTTTCCCTCTAAGTCTTCTAATTTCTGGAGTTTCCTTTTAATGTCTGGGGCTGCCTGATTTACGAAAGACATTACAACAGCTGCCTGACTTCCTGGAGCCTCTGGGTCTATGGGGGTGTACTGTCTGAAAGCTTCCATTAATCTTTCTAAGTAGGTAGCTGGGCTCTCTGTCTTTCCCTGCAGAACAGAGTATACTTTAGCCTAATTAGTGGGCTTGCGAGCAGCTGGCCGGAGACCCGCCATTAGAGTCTGGCGATAAAGGCATAGCCGTCCCCTACCTTCTGCCGTGTTGTAGTCCCACGCCGGCCTGGTCAGAGGAAAAGTCGCATTTATGAGGTCAGGGTTGGCAGTCGGTTGACCATCGTCCCCCGGGACCTGCTTTCTAGCTTCTACCTGTATTCTCTCTCACTCCTCTGTTGTGAACAAGATTCGGAGGAGCTGCTGACAATCATCCCAAGTGGGCTGGTGGGTGAACATGACACTATCCAGTAAAACCATTAAATCTTTGGGGTTGTCTGAGAACCGAGCACTCTGAGTCTTCCAGTTATACAGATCACTGGTGGAGAATGGCTCCAGTACTGGAGCCTGGGGATTCCCGTGTCATCTGGGGGTCCTATTTCCCGAAGGGGTAGAGCCACTGTGGAGTCAGGCGGCTGGGGGGGCTAGCCCGCGAAGTGCGCCCTCGCGTCCGCCCCGCCGGTCCTTCAGAGTTACTTTCACTCTCAGCAGGTCCAGGTGCGCCGGCCGCCTCCAATCCGCCTGCTCCTTCCCACGGCTCAGCCCGGGGGGCTGGCGCCTGGGGTCCGGAGGGGTACGGAGGGGGTTCTGTGGACAGTGGGTCCCCGCTATCAGGTAGAACAGGATGGGTGGGGGCAGTCGGTTGCTTGGATTTTAGCGGCCGAGCAACTAGTGCCTTACAGGGTTCAGGGGCTAATTGGAAAGGGGACAGCCAAGGAGGTGGGTTCTCAACAAGGTCCTGCCATATGAGGATATATGGGATTTGATCCAAGTGGCCTGCACGCCCAGGTAGGAAAATCTTGGACTTTAGTGATGACAGGAAGTCGGAACGTCCCTTCGGGTGGCCACCCCACATCAAAGGCAGGCCATTCGGAGCGGCACAGAGTAATTAGCTTTCCCTTCTTGATTTCCATACTAAGATCATGGCCCCTTGCTCTAACATCCTTGAAATTACTTGTAAGGAGAGATAGGGGAGTGCTCTGGGTATTACTCATCCTGTAATAATTTGTAGTCTCTTCCTGTAAAAGAATATGGGTTAGAATTCCTGTAAAGGAAATCTGGCGTATAAATAATATCTAGCCTCAAGCGCACTCTGGAAGCCCAGGTCAGAATCAGTTCAGATAAAAATCTAGATCAGACGAGAGCCAGGGGACGTCTCCCACTGGTCTCTGGCTGTCCTATAGCGCATCCGCCAGGACTGCGTCAGCTTCAGTTTCAGACCTCGCGAGTCACAGATACAGGTTCAGAACAGACACAGACAGACAAACAGAGACGAGCCGGCTCACCTATCAGCAGATCGATCCTGGTAGATCCGTTGACCAGGGGTCTGGTGGGCTTGGGGAATCCCGGACGAGCCCCCAGATGTAATGCCCAGACCGTTTGTTCCCCAAAGAAGACCACCAGAGTCCAGAGTCAAAGCCAAGCAGCAAGGATCTTTTACTGCAAGTTCGAACTTGGTCCCTCCATTCCACAGCATACAAGAGGGCCCTGAACCATGCGAGTGCTTGCTTTTTATAGCCCGATGTAAATAGGATACGTAAAGTTACAGAGGAACAAGGGAATTCTTTTGGTTACAGCATTACATTTGGTTTACATTTTAAGTTATACATTTAGTAGTTTTTCTATTGGTTCCCGCGCTTTCAGTAAAACCACAAATGGCTGTGTCCTTATCGGGGATTTTCCAGGTGGTGTTTGTACTGGGCTCAGGAAGTTGAGAGATATATGGTAGGATGTGTTTGTACTGGGCTCAGGAAGTTGAGAGATATATGGTAGGATGTGTTTGTACTGGGCTCAGGAAGTTGAGAGATATATGGTGGGATGTGTTTGTACTGGGCCTGTTTGTGTTGAGCCCGGGGCTGAGGAATGTGCCTGATTTCTTTCACGAACTCCTGATCTCAAGTGATTTGCCCTCTTTGGCCTCCCAAATTGCTGGGATTACAAGCGTGAGCCACCGCACCTGGATACCTTTTAACTCTCTTCTTTCTCGTGAGCACTGTTAGAGTATAGTTCTGAAACCATAATTTTTGCATCACCTTTTCTTTTTAAAAAAATCTTCCTATAAATGTCTTGCAGTCTCAGATATTAATAATGATAACGCAAAATGATGCAGCTCCTATGGAGAATAATTCATCAATATTTAGCATAATTATCCTTGCATTTACCTTTTGACCTGGCAATTGCACTTCTAGGAATTTATCCCAAAGCTGCAGCGAACAAAAGCATAAAATACAACAAATATGCTCAATGTCATCGATTGGAAGTGTTATTTATGATAGCATATAATAGAACAAGAAATATCATTAATGTCCACCAATAGGGGACAGTTTGAACAAACTATGGTGTATCCACATGATGAAGTTTTAAGAAGTTTAAGGGGGAATGAAGATCCCGCTATACTGCTGTGGTATCATTTCCTGATATATTTAATATCCCAATTTATTAAGTGTATTTATATACTTACTATATAAAAAATATTTATATATATATATATATATTATTATTTTTTTTTTTTGAGACAGGATATCACTATGTTGCCCAGGTTGGAGTGCCAGTGACACTATCATGGCTCACTGCAGCCTCGACCTTTCAGGCTGAGGCCATCCTCCCACCTCAACCTCTCAAGTAGCTGGGACCACAGGCATGCACCACCACGCCTGGCTAATTTTTAAATTATTTGTAGAGATGGGGGTCTCCCTATGTTGCCCAGGCTAGTCTCAAACTCCTGGTCTCAAGCCATCCTCCTGCCTCAGCGTCCCAAAGTGCTGGAATTATAGGTGTGACTCACTGCACCTGGCCAAGCACCATATATATATTTTTTTCTTTTTCTTTTTTTTTATTTTTTGAGATGAAGTCTCCCCCTGTTGCCCAAGCTGGAGTGCAGTGGCATGATCTTGGCTCCCTGCAACCTCCACCTCCTGGGTTCAAACGATTCTCCTGCCTCAGCTTCCCGAGTAGCTGGGACTACAGGCACACACCACCATGCTCAGCTAATTTTTGTATTTTTAGTAGAGATGGGGTTTCACTATGTTGGCCAGGCTGGTCTTGAACTCCTGACCTCAGGTGATCTGCCTGTCTTGGCCTCCCAGAGTGCTGGGATTACAGGCGTGAGCCACCACGTCCGGCCCCAAGTATGTTTTTAAAAAGTGTGCGTGCCTCCTTTCCATTTCACTCTCCTTTGATGAATGAATTTTTACTCATCTGTAAGACTAGGATGAGTGGTGGTCTTCTCAGGGAAAACTTTTCCTTTCCACTTGCTCTGTGGGTAATGATGAGACCCCTCCCCTTTGCTATGGAAATACGCTGTCTCTATCCCTTTCACTGCATTCTCTGCATTGTACCGCAATTATCTGTTTGTGTGTCCCTCGGCTAGTGCATGTGGCTAACCTTTGAGAATAGGGCCCTCAACTTGTTCATAACATGCACAGTTGATAAATTCTCACTGAATGAAGGAAAGAATAAACAAAGAACGTCAACTAAGGAGTTTGAACTGTATCTGAGGGACTGGGGACCAAGGAGAGGATGTTTTTTTAAAGGAGGGCAATCAATGATAGTATCTGTTTTTTGTTTTTTTTTTGAGTCAGAGTCTCTGTCGCCCAGGCTGGAGTGCAGTGGCGCGATCTCGGCTGGCTGCAAGCTCCGCCTCCCGGGTTCACGCCATTCTCCTTCTTCAGCCTCCCGAGTAGCTGGGACTACAGGTGCCCGCTACCATTGAACGTGGTGGCAGGCACCTGTAATCCCAGTTACTCAGGAGGCTGAGGCGGGAGAATCACTTGAACCCCGGGGTCAGAGCTTGCAGTGAGCCGAGATCACTCTACTGCACTTCAGCCTGGGCGACAGAGTTAGACTCTGTCTCAAAAATAAATAAATAAATAAATAAATAAATAAATAAAATAGAGTACAAACAATCGTCACTTTGCACAGTAGTGCAGGGCCACAAAAATGACCATGCAAGCTGAAACCATGCAGGGCAATCTTAATTGAGTAGAGACGGAGTTTCACCGTGTTAGCCAGGATGATCTCGATCTCCTGATCTCGTGATCTGCCCGCTTCGGCCTCCCAAAGTCCTGGGATTACAGGCGTGAGCCACCGCACCCAGTCAATAGTACCTGTTTTTGAAAGATCAAGTATTAATCAGAACAAAGATAGGGACGTACAAGCTACAGAGGAGAAAATGCCCGGTCCATTTAGCAGAGGCAGGAAAGACTCAGAGCAGGTGTGGCTGGGGGTGAGACTTGAGGATTCATTCATTCATTTCTTCAAAACAATTTACTGAGCATATACTGTTTGCCAGTGCTGTGGCAGAGCCTACAGTTATAAAGATAAGCATGAAAGGCCTCTGAGTTAGACAACCAGATAGTAGGGGTGGGGAAGGCATTCCAGGAAGGGGAAATGTGAAGGGGTGACCTGCCGCTCCACACCTGTGGGCGTTTCTCATTAGGTGGAAGGAGAGACTTGAGAAAAGAAATGAGGCACAGAGACAAAGTATAGGGAAAGAAAAAGTGGGCCCAGGGGACCCGCGTTCAGCATACAGAGGACCCACACCGGCACAGGTCTCTGAGTTCCCTCAGTATTTATTGAGAATTATCTTTACCATCTTAAAGAAAAGGAAGTGGCAGGATAATAGGATCATTATAGGGAGAAAGTCAGCAGTAAGACTTATGAATAAAGTTCTCTGTGACATGAATAAGTTTAAGGAAAAGTGCTGTGCCTTGATATGCATATGCAAATATCTCCATAAACCTTTTTAGTGCATAAAGAGCAGCATTGCGCTAGCAAGTCACGCCTTTCGCCCTAAGGCGGTTTTCTCCTTTCTCAGTAAACAGAACATACAATCGGGTTTTACACCGAGATGTTCCACTGCCTAGGGACGGGCAGGAGACAGATGCTTTTCTCTATCTCAACTGCCAACAACCGCCAAGAGGCCTTCTTTCCTCTAGTACTAGTCCTCCTCAGCACAGACCCTTCACGGGTGTCAGGCTGGGGGACGATCGGGTCTTTCCCTTGCCACGAGGCCATATTTCAGACTATCACATGGGGAGAAACCTTGGACAACACCTAGCTTTCCTAGGCAGAGGTCCCTGCGACCTTTGGCAGTGTGCGTATCCCTGGGTACTTGAGATTAAGAGAATGGTGATGACTTTTAACCAGCAAGCTGCCTTCAGGCAATTGTTTAACAAAGCACACCCTGCACAGCCCAAAATCCTTTAAACCTTGAGTCACCACAGCACATGTCTCTTGCAAGGACAAGGCTGGGGGTAGGGTCACAGATTAACAGCATCTCAAATACAGAACAAGATGGAGTCTCTTAAGTCTACTTCTTTCTAGATAGACACAGTAACAGTCTGATCTTTCTTTCTTTTCCCCACAAATGACCAAGTGGATACACCAGGCTCTGAGAGCGAAGTATCGAGCTACACACCGCAGAAGTATGAAATAGCCAAGTGCAGTGTGTGAGACTAGACTAGGGGAAGGGGTGGAATCCCTAAAATCCCTCATTTTAAGACTGAAAACCTGCATGAAAATGGCAGCAACACTACAGCTGTATTCTGTTGCTATGAGAAAAGGTACTTACTTGGGCAGTGCTCACAGTTTTAGAAATCAGTCTTCAAATTGCAGATAATCCTTGTGGGGTGTTACTGAAATAGTTGTTTTTACATGTGAAATAATGATGATGATTGCTAAAAAGGAGGCATTCATTTTCAGCATGTGAAGGAGGTCAAGGCTCCAGTGAGCCGTGACTGTACCACGACACTCCAGCCTTGGCAGCAGAGTGAGACCCTGTCTCTAAATAAATAAATAATAAAATAGGGCTGGGCACGGTGGCTCATGGTAATCCCAGCACTTTGGGAGGCTGAGGCGAATGGATCAAAAGGTCAGGAGTTCAAGACCAGCCTGGCCAAGAGGGTGAAACCCCATCTCTACTAAAAATACAAAAATTAGCTGAGTGTGGTGGCAGGCACCTGTAATCCCAGTTACTCAGGAGGCTGAGGCGGGAGAATCACTGGCACCCCGGGGTGAGAGCTTGCGGTGAGCCGAGATCACACTACTGCACTTCAGCCTGGGTGACAGAGTGAGACTCTGTCTCAAAAATTTAAAAAAAAAAAAAAATAAATAAATAAATAAAATAAAATAATAAAATATAGAGTACAAACAATCCTCACTTTACACAGTAGTGCAGGGCCACAAAAATGACTATGAAAGCTGAAACCGTGCAGAGCAATCTTAATCAATGGGAAAAATTGAGATTGTTCTGTGACCTTTAAAAATCTGTGTGAAAACTCTCTTATTATCTATAAATGTATCAGGAAATAAAAAATAGTAAAATAAATGTTCATTGAGTATCAGGTAACTCAAAATGTTAGAAACATTGAGTATTACAGTGTTTTATTTCTCTTTTAAAAAATAATCGAAATTAGTTTGTACAGTGATGTCTTCTTCTAGTAATACAACTTACGATATGAAGCAGCATCTGTTTTGGCACCATCTTGCCTCACTTTAGCCTTGACTTCCTGGGCTCAAGCGATCCTTCCACCTCAGCCTCCCAAGAAGCTGGGACTACAGGCAAGGGCCACCACTCCTGGCTAATTTTTGTATTTTTTTGTAGAGATGGGACTTTGCCCCATGGCCCAGGCTGTTCTCAAACCCCTAGGGCTCAGGTGATCCTCCTGCCTCAACCTCCCAAAGTGCTGAGATTACAAGTGTGAGCCACTGCACTCAGCCGGCAGTATTTTTTCTGTCTTGGAGAATTGTCATACTTCTAAGTTTGTGTCTTGGAGAATTGTCATACTCCTAAGTTTGAATCAACTTCCAACATTTTATCTTTTGTGCTTGAATGAGAAATATTTCTGAGTTTCTTTAATGTGATTATTTTTATCCGCCCATGTCACTCCCTCTGGAAAATCTTTACGCTTTGTGTCACAACTGCGTTCCTCACTTATGTGGCCAAGTTCATGTTCACCAAGTTCCTGGGCTGTACATCTAGTCTCTGGAATAGCAGTGGTGCCCACATATCCATACTTGGCTACTTCTTCTGTAACTCCATTTACGTTTGATTGGAAATGCACTGCTAGCCTGATTACTTTTCATTTCTTTGCTGCACTTTTTTTTTTTAACCAGATAATTCTCTCTTTTTAAAGTTTTTATTTTTATTTCCTCTTCTAATAACTCATTTTTGTATACACTTCACTGTCTGTGTGTGAACTGAATAACAGATGTTCAGTGACCAACAGCAGACTTTGGAAGAAGTGACATAATTAGTCACCGATCATGGTGTGCATGTTATTTGCATAGTGATTTAGGCACTGAAGAGCTAGCAGTCAAATTTATACTTTATGTAATTACTTACAGTTAATATATTTTAGTAAATGCAATTTGCACCATGTAGTGTTGGGGGACTGGTAACAGAAATTTGTGCATATCAGAACTATGCAGGCTGGGCGTGGTGGCTCACACCTGTAATCCCAGCACGTTGGGAAGCTGAGGTGGGTGGATCACCTAGGATCAGGAGTTCGAGACCAGCCTGACCAACGTGGTGAAAACTGTCTCTACTAAAAATACAAAAATTAGCCAGGTGTGGTGGTGCATACCTATAATCCCAGCTACTTGGGAGGCTGAGGCAGGAGAATTGCTTGAACCCGGGAGGTGGAGGTTGCAGTGAGCTGAGATTGTATCACTGCACTCCAGTCTGGGCAACAAGATCGAAACTCGGTCTCAAAAAAAAAGAACTATGCAGAGTGTGAACTGCCAATAAATGACTATAAGATACACGTGGATTCTATTTCTTAAATTTTGATAAAGACTAGTCATACAATAATGTCTTATTTTTTGATAATGATTTAATCATACAATAATGTCATCTATATATTATCTTAATATAAATTTTAAAATTTATTTGCAAAAAGCTATTGTTACTCATAAACTTTTTTTTTTTGAGACAGAGTCTCACTCTGTCGCTCAGGCTAGAGTGCTGTGGTGTGATCTCAGCTCACTGCAACCTCTGTCTCCTTGGTTCAAGTGATTCTCCTGCCTCAGCCTCTCGAGTAGCTGGGACTACAGGTGTGCACCACCATGCCTGGCTATTTTTTGTAGTTTTAGTAATGACAAGGTTTCGCAATTTGGCCAGGCTGGTCTCAGATCCCTGGCCTCAAGTGATCTGCTCACCTTGGCCATCCAAACTGTTGGGATTACAGGCATGAGCCACCACGCCTGGCCTCATTACTGACAAACTTTTTATTAGATTGATTAATCTCTGGCTGGGGGTGGTGGCTCATGCTTGTATTCTCAGCACTTTGTGGGGCTGAGGTGGGAGAGTCACTTGAGGCCTGGAGTTTGAGAATAGCCTGGGCAACATAGTGAGACTGCAGTCTCTCTAAAAAAACTAATACATACATACATACATACATAAATACATAAATAAATACACACACACATACATGCATACACACATACATACACAATCTCTGACACAATTTCTTTCCAAACTTTTTCTTTTTCTGGGTAAAAAATTATCCCAATAGTATCTTCCTACCTGTACTCTTAATTTTGAAAGTGGCGGTGAAACTTAAAAATATGATCTTAAATTTACATTCAACTGCATGTTAATTTATCCCTAAATGCGTTTTGCTGTCAGTCATGGCCTTTTAGTTATTAACTTAGTTTGGACTCAGTGTCTCAAACAAAGCCTTTGTTTTCCTTCTCCCAGTGCCTGTGAAGTTCTCTTTGGAAACTCCTGCCAGGGGCAGGATGTGCTGGGGCATTCAGGGAGAGAGGCTTACACCCTGCAAGAGGGCCATCTGATGTTGACAGCACAGCTCTGGGAAACTCATATACTCTTTGGTGGAAACAGAAGTTTGACCTCGTACTCAGTGGTGATGCTGGGGTGTGTTTCGTGAGTTTAGCCACGTGCCTGTTCCCTTTCCTCAGAATAGAGTAATAGAATAGTCCAGAAGTATCTGAGGATGAAAGCAGGGAGTCTTCAGAAAGATGCTCTTGTATTTTTTTTCCTCTTTGAAATGCAGAAACTGCAGCAAAAGTCAAATACGTGAAAAACAAAAACGAGAACAAAAACCAAAAAACAGCATTATATTGACCCATCATGAGGATGTTGATGATAAGGAAGGCGGAACTCTTTTTTTTTTTTTTCTTTTCAACTTTTATTTTAGAATTAGAGGGTACGTGTGCAGGTTTGTTACAAAGGTATATTGCCTGATGCTGAGATTTGGGGTAGGATTGAACCTGTCACTGGGTAAGTAAGCCCATAGTACCCAATAGGTAGTTTTTCAGCCTTGCCCTCCTCTCCCTCCTGTTCTTGTGTTCCCCAGTGTCTATTGTTCCCATCTTTATGTTCATGTGTACCCAGTGACTAGCTCCCATTTATAAAGGTGAACACGTAGAATTTGATTTTCTGTTTCTGTGTTAGTTTGCTTAGGACAATGCATTCAAGTTGCTGCAAAAGGACATTATTTTGTTCTCTTTTATGACTGTGTAGTATTCCATGGTGCTCTTCTTTATGGCTGTATAGTATTCCATGGTGTTCTTTTTTATGGCTGTATAGTATTCCATGGTGTTCTTTTTTATTGCTGTATAGTATTCCATGGTGTTCTTCTTCATGGCTGCATAGTATTCCATGGTGTTCTTTTTATGGCTGTATAGTATTCCATGGTGTTCTTCTTTATGGGTATGTAGTATTCCATGGTGTTCTTTTTTATGGCTGTGTAGTATTCCATGGTGTTCTTCTTTATGGCAGTATAGTATGACACAGTTTTTAAAAAATCCATTCCATGGTTGATGGGAAGTTGGGTTGATTCCACATTTTTGCCATTGTGAACAGTGCTGTAATGAACATATGGGTGCATGTGTCCTTTTGGTAGAATTACTTGTTTTCCTTTGGGTAAATACCCAGTAATGGATTTCTGTCAAATGGTGGTTCAATTCTTAGTTCTTTTTTTTTTTTTTTTTTGAAGTGAAAGCAAGTTTATTAGAGAAGTAAAGAAATAAAAGAATGGCTGTGCCCTAGGCAGAGTGGCCAATTCCTAAGTTCTTTGAGAAATCTCCAAACTGCTCTTCACAGTGGCTGGACAAATTGACATTCCCACCAACAGTGTTTAAATTTCCCCTTTTCTCTGCAGCCTCACCAGCATCTCTTGTCTTTTAACCAAATAGCTTTTAACAAAAGTCATTTCTGACTGGTGTGATATGTAACAGAATTGTGTGTGTGTGTGTGTGTGTTTATTTTTGAGACAAGGTCTCGCCCTGTCACCCAGGCTGGAGTGCAGTGGCACAATCTCGGCTAACTGCAACCCCCACCTCCCTGGTTCAAGTGATTCTCCTGTCTCAGTCTCCCGAGTAGCTGGGGATTGCAGGTGCGTGCTACCATCCTCGGATAATTATTTGTATTTTCAGTAGAGATGGGGTTTCACCATGTTGGCCAGGCTGGTCTCGAACTCCTGACCTCAAGTGATCTGCCCACCTCAGCCTCCCGAAGTGCTGGAATTACAGGCTTGAGCCACCGTGCCAGGACTCATTGTGGTTTTGATTTGTATTTCTCTGATGATTAGTGATGATGAGCATTTTTATCTATGTTTGTTGGCCACATGTATGTCTTCTTTTGAGAGGTGTCCATGCTCTTTGCTCACTTTTTTTTTTTTTTGAGATGGAGTTTCGCTCTGTCCCCCAAGCTGGAGTGAAGTGGTGCGGTCTTGGCTCACTGCAACCTCCACCTGCCGGGTTCAAGCAATTCTCTGCCTCAGCCTCCTAAGTAGCTGGGATTACAGGCGTGCACCACCACACCTGGCTAATTTTTGTATTTTTAGTAGAGATGGGGTTTCACCATGTTGCCCAGTCTGGTCTAGAACTCCTGAGCTCAGGCAATCCGCCCACCTTGGGCTCCCAAAGTGCTGAGATTACAGGCATGAGCCACTGCGCCTGGCCTCTTTGCTCATTTTTTAGTGGAGTTATTTGTTTTTTGCTTGTTGATTTAAGTTCCTTATAGATTCTGGATATTAGATCTTTGTTGGATGCATAGCTTGCAAATACTTTCTCCCATTCTGTAGGCTGTCTGTTTACTCCTTTGATAGTTTCTCTTGCTGTGCAGAAGCTCTTTATTTTAATTAGGTCCCACTTGGCGATTTTTGTTTTTGTTATAATTGATTTTGAGGACTTAACTATATAAATTCTTTGGCAAGGCCAGTATTGAGAAGAATATTTCCTAGGTTTTCTTCTAGGATTTTTATAACTTGAGGTCTTACATTTAAGTGGGAGAAACTTTTCTAAGTGAGATTTCATTAAAGACAGAGTTTCACCCTGTCGCCCAGGCTGGAGTGAAGTGGCATGATCTTAGCTCACTGCAGCCTCGAACTCCTGGGGTCAAGCAATCCTCCCACCTCAGCCCCTTGAGTAGCTGGGAATACAGGTGCTCACCACCATGCCTTGCTAATTTTCAAAATTATTGTAGAGACAGCGACTCGCTATGTTGCCCAGGCTGGTCTTGAACGCCTGCCCTCAAGTGATCCTCTTGCCTCGGCCTTTCAAAGTGCTTGGATTACAGGCTGCACCAAGACAGTTCAGCAATTACTGACAGTTAACTAGAGAGTTAAATGACTTTAAGTTGTGGGTATTTTTTTTTTTTTTTGCCAAACTTGTAGGGGTTACAGGGGGCGCATTCCAGGCTCCAGTCCCTTTTGGGGTATGTCCCTCCCCTTCTTCTCTGCTGTCTGGCTGATGCAGCCTGCATGAACCATGAACCTGACTAGTGTGGTTATGATTCTCAATTTTTATTTCAATTATCATTAACTTGTAAAAATCTTCCCCCTTATTTGAGTAAGAGATGTCATGTCAAAAAAAAAAAAAAAAAAAAAGTCACAGCTACATTTTAGCTCATTTCAATCTTTGCTGCTACCTGGATTTCCTGGCTTCTTGACAACCTATATTTAGTACATATTGAGGCTGTAGTTGCATAATCATCGAAAGGTCATAGGTGAACATTTTGTGCTTCAGAAATTTCCTGAAATTTCCTGAATTACTAGCTGTGTCTGAAAGGGACTTGATAACTTGGATTTTTAGCAAGTATTACAATTTGAATATACCACAATATTATTATAAACAATTGAAAATCCTAAGTAGGTCCAAACAAGAGAGTAGCAAATACACAAAGGATAATAGGCAGGACCTGTGTGAAAGGGAAAATGAACGGTGTTACCATTATGATGCTATGACCATTAGTACGGTCAGTATTTTACAAGGCGTATATTAGCAGTTTGTAAAGAACTGCTGTTCTGATATTCTGGTATTTCCAAGTAGCTTAGAGAGGCTATTCTACAGCTATTTCTTCAAGAATGACAGTTTCCAGCCTGTCTTTTTAAATGTCAGAATAAGGGTCTGATGTAAAGTAGGAATTAGGATATGAGAATCAGAGTCATTTCGAGTTTCTTAAACAAGACCTCTAAGTCTTAAGCAGGAATCGGCATATCAGTTTTACAGATGGGAACATCGTAAGAGCCATTTGTTTAAACTCGGCATAATTAGAGATAATTACGTGTTTAACAGTCTTTTAAGCTCATTCTCTGGTTTGTAAGGAACAGAGACTCATGTTAATTACCCAGAAAAAGGAGGCACGTTGCTAAGCCACGTAAACTAGAACGAGAGCAGAAACGGCATCAGAATGAACTGTGCAACCCAGCTCTCTGCTTCTCTCTGACATGGACATCTCTGGTTCCGCCTCCTCTTTACTTCTATCCCTAACCCCAACCCCTGATACAGACAGAAAACAGCAGTCAAACTAACGTCAATATATGATGTGCTATATTCGTTATCTTAAACAAATATGTACGTTGCTTTCTGGTTTTTGTGTGTGACTTGATTAGGCTAAGCCGGCATCCCTGTGGACAGAAAATCCCAAGGCAGAGACAAAACAGAGTTTCTGTGCCTGCAAGGATGGGCCTGCCCCTGGACTGTGGTGAATTTACACTGTGACACCAAATAAGTTATCCTTCTTGGCAGCTACTGGCCTTTCAGGCTGCACCAAGACATACAGCACATCATTTTGTTCAAACTCCTGTTGCAGGGAGGCATCTATACGTGCCCATTATATGTGGCTAAATTTAAAAAATATGTTTTAGTTCTTAAAGACATACTCTTGAGTTACTTTGAAAATGACCTTTCCAAATGTCATATCCCTTTTACTGTCAATAAACAAGGCAACGCTGTGTTTATAAAGTTGAAATGGAAAGAAGCAGAAGGAAAAAATAACGAATTTCTATGGTGAAACTCACAAGTATTTTTACTTCTTTTTTCCTGCTTAGATATAAAAATCCTGTTAATTACTCCTGTAAACCTCAGCTCCTTGCTGTTCTGATGTGGGTCTTGGATACATTCCATAGCGTTAGTTATGCATCGGAGGCTGGAACAGAACAAACGAAGGGAAGAAACTGTTGTGTCCTTGTGCTTCTGGGCTCCAATGACAACATTGGCCACTTGGTGGCAGTGATTGGTTTAGTCCAGGCTGAAGAGTTCATGTATTTCTTTTGTGATGTGCCTTTTAATCTTAGAAAGCTATTATTATAAATATGATTTATGTGTATTTTGCATGAATTAATTTGCCAGAGAAATAGGCTTCCTTACAAAACTGCCACAGGTAGTGGGGGAAGTCCAATCAAAATAGTCCCTCACAAATGAGGACTGAAGTAAATCAAAGATAATAGGATCTGGTTTGTTTCAAATCAATGTCTATTATCACCAATTCTGTTCAATAAATGTCTCAGGGTGCTGTGCTTGGCTCCCAGGGAGTGGTGGGTTTGCCTTTTAAAGAGACTGCAGAGCCTCTTGGAGGGAGGGGTGGGGGAAATTCACTTCGAGGTGGGGAGACTACCCAGATCGCTATTGTAATTCTGGCCAAAAATGAGGCCTGAAGGTGAAGTGAGGTGGCAGGATTGGAAGAAGGAGAGAAGTTTGAGAAATATTAGATCGTTGAGGTGATAAATCTTGGTGATTTATTTGTGAGGAAAGTAAAGGGTCTGGAAAAATCAAGTGTCTCCTCTGCTTTGACTGTTGATATAAACTGAGCTAGGGATTTGGAAACATTATCTTTTCTTACATTCTGGGGCTTGATGATATCCAGCTACTCATGGAATGTCCAAGCAGATATCAGGAACTATTGGAATTAGGTAAGGGGAGAAAGTCTGCCCTGCTAGAGTGCTTGTAGGCTGAATAGTGCCCGCCTCTACCACCCTGGAAATATACCCACATTCTAGAACCTGTGATGATATTATTTTACATGGCAAAAGGGATGCTGCAGATGGAGAGATTATCCTGGACTATCCCAGTGGGTCCAGTGTACTCACAAGGGTCCCTGTAAGAGGGAGGCAGGAACATCAGCGTCACAGGAGGAGATGTGACAGGCAATGGAAGCAGAGACCGGAGTGATATGGGGCAATGGGCCATGGAATGCGGGCAGCTTCTAGAAACTGGAAAAAACAAGGAGATGGATTCTCTCCTACTACCTCCAGGAGCACACCCTTGCCAGTCCATTTTAGACTTTGACCTCCAGCATGGTAAAATAATAAATCTGTGATGTTTTAAGCCATTGGTCCCCGACCTTTTTGGCATCAGTGACTAGTTTCATGGAAGACTATTTTTCCACGGACTAGTGTGGACGAGATGGTTTGGGGATGATTCAGTCGCATTACATTTATTGTGCACTTTATTTCGATTATCATTGCATTATAATATATAATGAGATCATTATACAACTTGCCATAAAGTGGAATCAGTGGGAGCCCTGAGCTTGTTTTCCTGCAACTAGATAGTTCCATCTTGGGGTGATGGGAGAGAACGACAGATCATCAGGCATCAGATTCTCATAAGGAGCGCGCAGCCTGGATCCCTCACATGCGCAGTTCACAACAGGGTTCTTGCACCTGTGAGAATCGAATGCCGCCACTTATCTGACAGGCAGTGGAGCTGAGGTGGTAATGCCAGCGATGGGGAGTGGCTGTAAATACAGATGAAACTTCACTGGTTCACCCACCACTCACCTCCTGCTGTGACACCCTGTTAGATCTAACAGGCCATGGACCAATACTGGTTTGTGGCCCAGAGGTTGGGGATGTCTGTTTGAAGCCACTAAGTTAGCAGTAATTTGTTAGAAGAGCAATAGGCACTTAATATATATCCCTTTACATCTTTTTCACTTCTTCCATCTTTACTGTTTCAATAATATTTATGAAGTGCCTACTATGTGCTATGCATTGTGAGATACATTATGAACAAGATACTGACTCTCACTTCTAGCAATTTAGAGTGTAGGTGGAATTATAATCATAGAAACACCTCAATTTACAATATAGTAAATTGCTGGAACTGTAGAAATTGAAGGAGCTGTGAATAATTCCTCCTTACTTTTTGATGAATCTTTGATCTATAACACTTTGACTTCCTGTTACACTAACCCTAGCTGCTAGTAACATCTTGAAAATCTGACAAATCATCTATACTGGAAACCCCATTCCAGATACATACTTGAAAATATTTTCAGCACCTACTTCATTTACCTGTTTCCAATTCTTTGATCATCCAGTTTGTGCAAGTCTCTTCTTATCACGCCTCCAGGATGATTCATCTTTGCACGCTCCTGAACTGCCTGGCTGGTGGCATTCGTGGTCTAGAAGGTGCAGGGAAGCTGAGCCTTTTCTTAGGCCATGTCAATGTGCACACTCACTTGATGGTTCCCTGGGAGTGTCAGTCTACAAAAAGCATAATCTTATCTGGAAAAGCAGGAGCTGGGGAGAGAGTGCTTAGCAGAACCGCACTACATGTTGTAAGAAGGGATACACTAGGAGAAGCCTGTATGAGCTAGAGATGAGATCCCTACTGACCAAAAGGCTGCTTCACTAACAAATAACAGCCTGACTCAGGGCTCATAGGTGTTGGTTGGGTCTTTACATCACCAGCAGAATCTTAGCTCAGTCATGTCCTCAAAACCGAGGGAGGTAAAAATAGTCCAGGTATTGCATCCTGACCTGGGGGTGGTCTTCTGATCATCTCTGAGTAAGGCTTGATTCAGAAATGGTAAAACAAGGATCTTACCCAACAGTATTGCACGCTCTCTGGGATTTATTAGCCAAGAGGTCAATGTTATGCAATGATCCATGCTAAAATTGCTCCAATTACTATCTCATTTACTGAAACAGAAAGTGACTCTTTTAAACCTTGGCATTCTTGGGAATACAGATATGTTAGGCTGATACAGTCACCCAATGATATCAGAATGGAGCTGTTGTTTTTCCTAATAAGTGTATGAGGGGCAAAACATCGAGGAACACAGAGGAGGAAAGACTAACATGTGCACTCTAGTCTTTACTTTTGGAAAAGATAATGAATTCAAACAACATTCCTTGGCCATAACGTGCCATACGTTGCACCTGCAGGTTTGAAGTTTAAAAGAAAAGAAAGTCCTTGCCATTGAGAATCTTGTTTCTTTTAATAAAAAGAATATTTCTGCATAGAGAAATGATAGAATGTCAGCAAAATTCCTGATGTTCAGAATGCTTTTTCTTCAAGGAGGCTGGCATCCTACACACGTCACCTCCAGACTCCTGAGTTAGACACTGGGGTGAGTCTCAGCCTCGCCCTCAGCTGCCCCTTTCGTTTTAATTCTCACTTCCTGCTCCTTCATGTTAGCCTCAATTTGCAGACAATGGTTCTCAGTGCTTCCCGTTCCATCATCAAATATATGTTGAAATGCCCTCTTTGCTATTTTGAAATAAAATTCATAAATAATATAATCTGCTGACACGCAAGCCAAACAACAACAACAACATAGTGATATACAGTAATTTGCCTGAAAGCACGAGGTCTGGAGCCAGCCTGGCCAGGCTTGAATCCAGTCTTTGCCATTTACTACCCATGGGATCTCACGCAAGTGACCTCTCTGTGCCTTACTTTTCTCATCTCTGAAAAGGGAGTAACAACAGTACCTGCCTCATAGAGTTATTGAGAAGATAGGTAAGCAATATGCACAGCTTTTAGAATGTGTCTGGCACATAATATGCATTCTATATCCATTAGCTCTTACTGCTGTAAATAAAATATAAAGGACAGGACAGGCACAGTGGCTCACACCTGTAATCCCAGCACTTTGGGAGGCCGAGGCAGATGGATTACCTGAGGTCAGGAGTTCAAGACCAGCCTGGTCAACACAGTGAAATCCCCTTTCTACTAAAAATACAAAACTTAGCTGGGCGTGGTGGTGGGCACCTATAATCCCAGCTACTTGGGAGGCTGAGGCAGGAGAATTGCTTGAACCCCAAAGGTGGAGCTTGCAGTGAGCTGAGACCACGCCATTGCACTGCAGCTGGGCAACAAGAGCGAAACTCAGCCTCAAAATAAACATATATATATATATATATGTGTGTGTGTGTGTGTGTGTGTTTATATATATAGGAGATATGTATAGGAGAAACAAAAGTCATTCAGTAATAAAATAATATCTACAGTATTTTAATGTATAAATGCTTAGACATGACCACACTAGGAAAACAAATGAAATAGTCAGACTCTAATTTATAATGAATAAGTTTTGATTTAAGGCTAATATTCAGCTAAACATTGGTGATACTTCTAAAAATTATTGGCCAGGCATGGTGGCTCATGCCTGTAATCCCAGCACTTTGGGAGGCCGAGGTGGGCGGATCACGAGGTCAGGAGATCAAGACGGTCCTGGCTAACACAGTGAAATTCGTTTCTACTAAAAATACAAAAAAATCAGCTGGGCGTGGTGGCGGGTGCCTGTAGTCCTAGCTACTCCGGAGGCTGAGGCAGGAGGATGGCGTGAACCCAGGAGGTGGAGCTTGCAGTGAGCCAAGATCGGCCACTGCACTCCAGCTTGGGCGACAGAGCGAGACTCCGTCTCAAAAAAAAAAAAAAAAAAAAAAAAAAAAAATTATTTAACATTTGAAGTAATATTTAACTAACCATATTCATATGTACATGTCAAATCACAGTGAATGGGACAGCTACTATAATGCAGATCGTTACAAGACTCATAATCAGGGCTATCATGCTAATGTGATTTCTGAAATGGTCAACAATTCTTTGTAAATTGCCAAATAAGACAAGTTTACAAGATACATTTTAAACTATGAAAGTAGCATTCCTGGAACAATGTATATATAGCGAAAACCATGCAAAAAGACTTTGTTTCTAGAGTCAGTTAAACCTTCCATACTTTTCATATTACAGCTGACCCTTGAATCACATGGGTTTGAACTGTATGGATCCATTGAGAGACAGATTTTTTTTTTCTGTGAAAGTTACACAGTGTGTCTTCCTCTCCTGTCTCCCTTTCATTTTCTCAGCCCTTCCACTTCTGCCACCCTGAGACAGCAAGACCAACTCCTCTTCCTTTTCAGCTTATTCAACGGGAAGATGATAAGGATGAAGACCATTATGATAATCCATTTCCATGTCATGGATAGTAAATATATTTTCTCTTCCTTATGATTTTCTTAATGACATTTTCTTTTCTCTAGCTTACTTTATTGCAAGAATACAGTGTATTATACATGAAACATATAGAATATGTTTTAATTGACTATTCACATTATCGATAAGGCTTCTGGTAAACAGTAGGCTATTAGAAGTTAAGTTTTGGGGGAGTTAAAAGTTATATGTGGATTTTCAACTACTCAGGGGATCAGTGCTTCTAACTGCCATGTTATTCAAGGGCCAAATGAATACAGGTATCTGGCGGGATGTTAGAAACTGTGTGGGACATAGGATAATTCTTTGTTATGAGGGACTGTCCTTTGTTTTCAGGGAAATCAAATGCCCTTTACCACTACCACCATCACCACCCACCCATCTTACCCCCTGCAAATGCCAGGAACAACTCTCAATCTCTGTGACAAAAAAAAATCCCACACAAACCTCTAAAATGCCCATTAGGAGGCTGTGCCAGCCCAGTAAGAACCACTGAGCTGATCGTCAACCAGCTGATCTGAGCCTTTATTCACGTTAGGGGTTGTCATCTCCTGCTCCTTCTCCCCCTGTCAGTTCAGTATCTCATCTGTGCTTCAAGATCAGGGTCTATGCTGTGTCCTCCATGAAGGACAGCCTGCCAAATTCCCTTCTTCCATCCCTGACCTCTCAGAGTCCCTTTTTTTTGAGACAGAGTCTCACTTCGTTGCCCAGGCTAGAGTACAGTGGCGCGATCTCGGCTCACCGCAACCTCCGCCTCCCAGGTTCAAGCAATTATTTGCCTCAGCCTCCCAAGTAGCTGGGATTACAGGCACCTGCCACCATGCCTGGGTAATTTTTGTATTTTTAGTAGAGACTGGGTTTCACCATCTTGGCCAGGCTGGTCTTGAACTCCTGACCTCGTGATCCGCCCGCCTTGGCCTCTCTCAGGATCCTTCTATGCAGCATTAGGCACACAGCATTTGTCACACACTGCCCCTCCTCATCTGCTTGGTTGTCTTCACTCTCCTTCTTTCCTAGATGCAAAGCCCCCAGATTTTAGCACACATTCCACAGATACATCCAAGAGTGAATAAAACAGGGAAGGGTTTTTATACCTGATTAGTGGGAAAGATGAGAAAATGTTTCAGACATAAATTCAAGATGATATTACATGTGTTGGAGACTATAACTTCTTCAAGAAAATCTTGAATATTGATATATTTTCATGTATAACATTAAAATTTTCACTTTGCTGATTTGTAGTGGCTGAGGCTTGAAAGCTGTTTGAGTTATTTGTCTACGTGTCTTACCAGCGTCATCCCAAATCAGTAACAGCTGTGTGTTATGTGTTCAAAGTGTGAACTTAAAATGATTTGTCTGCTTTGGGGATGGGGTTGTTTCTGTCTAAACTAAAGGGATCTGACAAATTCATATTCGTTGAAGTTCAATAGCGAAGCTTAAAGGCCACCTCTCCCAGAGAGACTGGTGGTGCAAGAGAAGGAAACGCCTTAAAAAAGAAAGACTAAAACTGTAATTATGGCATTTCAGGCATCAGAGAAGGTCAGAAACGGTTTATGGATGGTGTGAGAGAGGCTCCCAATAGCCTACAAACCATAGCTTTTCTGAGAGATGGATTATGTCCTTGGATCTTGGAGTACAAAAAATTACAGCCCTCACAAGAAAAATATAGCTAAGTATCAGTTAGGGAAAACGGTCATTTTACTGAGGGCCCTGTGCTAGATCATGAAGATACAAACTCAAAAATGATGCATCCTTGCTCTCAGAGAGCTGACAGTCCAGCTAGAGAGGCAAACTTAAAACCAGGAGGGCTCCATAATTCGTGGGGTCCAGTTCAAAATGAAAATAGGGAACCTCTTATTCATAAATTATTCAATATTTCAAGAGCGACTGCAGAGCATTAAACTAAGCAGGGCCCTTCTAAGGACCGGGACCTTGAGAATGCATGTTGCATGCCCTGCTTCTACATGGTTATAATAACACAGGACAATGTGCACTGGGGACATGCATGGGATGCTGGGAGAACAAGGAGGGAGGGGCTAAATTTGAGGGATGGGGAACGCTTCACTGAGGAAGTAACATCTGAACATCAGGGCTAAACCTTGTAGGATGGACCAACTTTTGCTAAACAGGGACAATTGGAGATCCCGGGGGGCTCCAGGGAGGGGAAACAAAGAGGAAAGCCGCCTTCTCCTGCTGCAGCTCTCTCCACGCCAAGCTGATCACACAGATTTTGTGTGTTATAATTAACTTCCCGGTTAGTGCTCGTCAGTTACTTGGGTAACTTTTAAAATAATATGCTCCCACTTGTTTCTTGCTTGCGGAGAATCTCCTGTAAGTTTGAGGGCCAACTTAAAATCCGCAAATTGTAAGTTGGCTCTCAAACCTCTCTTGCCACCTCTCAAGTCCCCCAGGGCTCTCCAAAGGAACTTTCCAGTGGAAGAGAAATGCTCCACGTCTGTGCTGTGCAAGATGGGAGATCCTGGACACCAGCGGTCACTGAGCACTCGAACTGTGGCTGGTGCCACCAAGGCACTGAATTTTTATTTCACTAAATTGTAATTAGCTGAAGCTTAATTTTCAGTAGCTAGTGGCTGCCATCAGAGTCCAGCATACTTTAATGTTTATATTGTCTTAATCTTTTCTCTTTTTTTTTTTCTTTAAAATATACATAGAGACAGTGTCTCCCTACGTTGCCCATTCTTGGCTTGAACTCCTGGGCTAAAGCAGTCCTCTTGCCTCAGCCTCCCAAAGTTCAGATTATGGGTGCGAGCCACCACACTCTGCCACTTACAGTGTCTTCTTGTCTTACATGTTTTCTCCAGACCTTGATCCTCAAAGTTGAAAATCAGTTGTGAGTATTGCATTATTATGACTATAAAAATTATGATTAACTTCACAAGCCGAACAGTATAGAGTAATTCCATTCTGTTCCTTTACTGCTTTTATTGTTATTTCTTGATGTTTTCTAATTGTTTTTCTATTTTTCTTTCTTTGGCTGCGCTGCCCATATTGGTTACTCCATAATTTCAGGGGTGGTATCACGCTCTGTGACTCCATTTTCCCTTGAATACTTTGCTTTTGGAACATTTTCCTCTCTTACCGAGCTCCATGCTGATGTTTGCTGTCTGATTCAGCTGCCTGATTCCCATCCAAGGATTTCCCTTTGCAACACTCCCAGGTTGAGTTTTCTCTTTCCTGGATTCCACCACTTCCATTTTTTAGTTTACTCCCTTATTTTGCTGGGGTCCGTCATCAAGTAACTTCCTAAGAAGGTATGTGGAGGCTGGGCACAGTGGCTCTTGCCTGTAAAACCAGCACTTTGGGAGGCCGAGATGGGAGGATCACTAAAGGCAGGGAGTGTGAGACCAGCCTGGCTAGCATGGTGATACCCTGTCTCTGCTAAAAATACAAAAATTAGCCAGGCGTGGTGGCGGATACCTGTAATCTCAGCTACTTGGGAGGCTGAAGCAGGAGAATCGCTGAACCTGGAGGGCAGAGGTTGCAGTGAGCTGAGATCGTGCCACTGCACTCCAGCCTGAGCAAGAGAGCAGGACTCTGTCTCGAAACATAAAAATAAAAATAAAAGAAAGGGTATGTGGGCAGTCATCCTTCTGAGTCAGCTCTGATGCATCTGAAAACGAGCATGTTCTACCTTCACACCTAATTGATGCTTTTGTTCAGGGATCAGCAACCTACTCTCCATGGGCCACTTTTGACTTGCTGCCTACTTTTGTACAGCTGGTAAGTTATGACAGTTTTTGACATTTTTAGATGCTTAAAAAAATTCAAAAGAAGAAGATTTTGTGATGCGTGAAAATTATAGGCAGTTCAAATTTTAGTGGCCCTAAATAAAGTTTTATTAGAGCACAGCTGTTCTTTTACATGTTATCTATGGCTGCTTTGATACCACAACGGCAGGGTTGTGTAACTGAACAGAGACTGGCCCACAAAATCTAAAATATTTACTATCTGGCCTGTTCCAGAAATAGTTTGTCAGCTCCTGCTTTAGTTGGTCAGAGTCAAAAACCCAAGTTCTCACAATGATCCCCATAGGACTAACCATAACCATGGATTCCCTGGCTCCCCTCTCCATCTCTGACCCGTTCTGCTCTGTTCCAGCCACACCTGCCCCCATGCTGTTCCTGTGGCACCAAGAGGCTCTGGGGGTGGCAGGATGTTTGCATTTGGGGCTCTGTCTGACTGATCTCTCTTCCCTTAGCTGTCTACACAGCTCACGCCTTCACTTCCTCCAGGCTGTCACTCAGAGGTCACCTTTGTGAGTCCTTCGCTGGCCTCCCCATCTAATTTTTAGCCTCTCCTTAGACTCTATATATTTCCTCTTCTGATTTATTTTTCCTCCTCAGCACTTATTTCTACCTAACACTTTATATTTTACTTTCTTAGTTTGTGTAGAGAGCACACCATCCTGATCTGAGTGTGAGAAAAGAAGTTCCCTGAGGGCAGGACGTTCTTTGGTTCACTGCTGCCTCCCCACTGCCTAGACCGGTGCTCAAAAATATTTGCTGAATGATATGGTTAGGCTTTGTGTCCCCACCCAATTGTAATACCCATAATCACCACGTGTCAAGGGAAACACCAGGTAGAGGTAATTGAATCGTGGGGGTGGTTTCCGCCATGCTGCTCTCGTGAGAGCAAGTTGTCATGAGATCTGATGGTTTTATAAGGGGCTCTTACCCCATCACTCAGCACTTCTCCTTCCTGCCACCTTGTGAAGAAGGTGCCTTACTTCCCCTTCACCTTCCACGGTGATTGTAAGTTTCCTGAGGCCTCCCTAGCCATGCTGAACTGTGAGTCAATTAAACCTCTTGCCTTTATAAATTACCCAGTCTCTGGCAGTTCTTTCTAGCAGTGTGAAAATGTACTAATACACTGGATGAATGAACATAAAATTCTAGGGTGAAATATAAATCCTTCAGAACTTTGAAGGCTTTGCTCGCTGACCCTCTAACCCTTAATGCTACTTCTGTGAAATCTGGAGTTCTTTAATTCCTTGTTTCTGTGAAAGTGACTTATTTTCTGTGCTTGGGAGATTTTAAGGTTTTCTCTTTATTTCTGGAGCTTGGAAATTTTGCAGTGACTTGAAATTCATCTTAGGCACTCAATGAGACTTTTTAATCTAAATATTCTTGGACTTCAGGGGGATCCTTAATGTTATTTCTTTGACTTTGTCATTGAATAATATTTCCTGAAAATTTCACTTGAATTTGTCATCCAACCTGTCCATCCAAATCTTTATTTAACAATTATATTTGCAATATCCAAGGGGTCTTTCTTGTTTTCAGATTATTTACCTTTCTTAGCATCCTGTTCTTTTTAATGGATACAGTATCTTCAGGACTGTCTCTAAGGATACTGATTAGAAGCATATCTAGGCCAGGCGTGGTGACTCATACCTATAATCCCATCACTTTGGGAGGCCGAGGTGCACAGATCACCTGAGGTCAGGAGTTTGAGACCAGCCTGGCCAACATGGTGAAACGCTGTCTCTACTAAAAATACAAAACATAGCTGGGTGTGGTGGCGCACGCCTGTAATCCCGGCTACTCAGGAGGCTGAGGCAGGAGAATCGCTTCAACCTGGGAGGCGGAGCTTGCAGTGAGCCGAGATCCCGCCACTGCACTCCAGCCTGCGGGACAGAGCAAGACTCTGTCTCAAAAAAAAAAAAAAAAAAAAAAAAAAAAAAAAGCAGCACATCATCTAGCACATGCTAGATGAGACTCTTATGCCAGAATGTGGAATTCTGACTCTGGAGTGCCCATATCCACATACAATGCCTGTATTCTCTGCATGATTTCACTGTGTGTAGAGACAAATCTTCGGTATGCTGCCCGGGGTTGGAATTGTGTGTGTTTGTTGTGCAGAGGCTGGGTGGACAGAGATATTTGAAAGGGGTATGGGAGGGGCTGAGTTCTTACAGACTTTTAATTACTCTTCCTGTTTTCAGTCCTGTCCCTCTATCACTCATTTAGCTCTCTTAGCTTCTCCTGGCTTGAGTTCCGGTCCTCTCAGGGATTCAGCACTGCACACGGACAATTTCCTCCAATGCCGTGTTCTGCTAACTAATGGGATATTGTGGTTCCCCTGCCTGCCTCCATCTGTTATTGCGCCTCCATCGGCTTTCAGGCTGCCAGAAATCTGTTGTGCTCTCTCAAGTTCTGATGCTTTTCCTCCTTTTTTTTGGGTTATTGTGGGTTTATATCTTTTTTTTTCTTTTGAGATGGAATCTCGCACTGTCACCCAGGCTGGAGTGCAGTGACATGATCTTCGCTCACTGCAACCTCCGCCTCCCGGGTTCGAACGATTCTCCTGCCTCAGCCTCCCGAGACGCTGCCATGACAGGCTTGTGTCACCACGTCCGGCTAACTTTTTGTATTTTTAGTAGAGACGGGGTTTCACCATGTTAGCCAGGATGGTCTCGATATTGTGACCTCGTGATCTGTCCACCTCGGCCTCCCAAAGAGTTGGGATTACAGGCGTGAGTCACCACGCCCGGCCCTATATATTTTTTTATACTTTGCTCATCATTTTAACAGAGTCTTTGGGGAGGGAGCAAATCTGTGGTCAGCCCACCATCTTGAACTGACAGTCCGGCCGCTTTGAGGATTATTCTAATTCTACAAATCAGGTGATTTTTACTCAAAGAATTTAAGTGGCTCTAATCTGGCCCCATAAATGTAAATAACATGTCTTTTGAGGATGTCTTTGATGATGGCATCTAAATGTCTGGTGAGAAGCCAGGCCATGCTATTGATGCCACTAAATTCCTTTAATAACACCTAGTACCATTTTTTTTTTTTTCTACATAAAGCAGGGAACTAGAAGACAAGTCAATTTAGGGAGAAGATGAGGCAACACTTCCAGAAATAGAAGTGTACACAAACAAGAAGCCACGGAGAGAACCTTCATTTTGTTCCTGCTCAAAATATACAGCATCTTCTTTTATTTTTTCACTCCTGCGCAGATTCAATTTACATTTTATCTTCGTCTTAGTCGTTCAAGCCGTTATATCAAAACACCATAGCCTGGGTGGCTTACAAACAACAGACATTTATTTCTCACAGTTCTGGAGGCTGGACATCCAAGACCAAGGCACCAGTAGATTCAGTGTCTGGTGAGGACCTGCTTCCTGGTTCATAGGTGGCTGTCTTCTGGCCCTGTCCTCACATGGTGGAGGGGTGGGCAGATCTCCAGGTTCTCTTTAATAAGGAAATTAATCCCATTCATGAGGGCACTGTCCTCATGACCTAATCACTCCCCCAAAGTCCATAATATATATAATATAGAATAAGTTATATATATATATAAAATATATATATATATATTTTGGAGATGGAGTCCTGCTCTATCGCCCAGGCTGGAGTGCAGTGGCGCGATCTTGGCTCACTGCAACCTCTGCCTCCTGGATTCAAGCAATTCTCCTGCCTCAGCCTCCCAAGTAGTTGGTATTACAGGTGCCAGCCACCACGCCCAGCTAATTTTTGTATTTTTAGTGGAGATGGGGTTTCACCATGTTGGTCATGCTGGTCTCGAACGCCTGACCTCATGATCTGCCCTCCTCGGCCTCCCAAAGTGCTAGGATTACAGGCGTGAGCCACCATGCCCGGCCTCAACATACATATTTAGGTGACATAAGCATTTAGTCTATAGCAATCATCCTGTGAAATGAATGTAAAGAAGGCTGGATGTGATGGCTCATGCCAAGGCAGGCAGATTGTTTGAGTCTAGGAGTTCGAGACCAGCCTGGGCAACATAGCAAAACCCTGTCTCTACAAAAAATACAAAAACTAGCCAGGTGTGGTGGCTCATGCCTGTAGTCCCAGCCACTTAGGGGGCTGAGATGGGAGGATCTCTGGAGCCTGGGAGGTCAAGGCTGCAATTAGCCATGATCGCACCACTGCACTCCAGCCTCCTGGCGCAATAGAGCAAGACCCTGTCTCAAAACAGAACAAAACAAAAACAAAACAAAACCAAAAAAAAAAAAAAAAAAAGAAAAGGAAAGGAAGCAAGCAAGGAAGGAAAGACAGGACTATAAAGAAAATGTGAAAAAGTTTGAAACCAGAAACTGAAGTATTTTCAAACTATTATTTATTCCTCAAGGGCAAGAGCTTTTACCAAATAGCATTAATAACTTAGTTACATGTTCTCTTTCTCTGCTCTTCCAACAACATTATTTACTTTTAACATATTTTAAGAAAAATTTCCTAAAGTAAAAGTAACATTTTACTTTTACTTTTTTATCAACATTTGAATTGAGGCATAGAGTATATTGGGGTACAGGCCATGTTAAATCTGTAACTTTGAAATCTTCTGAAAAAGTGGACATACAAAACATGCCATACAGAAGATTTCTATTTTGCTTTCAAAAGTTGTGCCTTGGGTGGATCACTTGAGGTCAGGAGTTTGAGACCAGCCAGGCCGACATGGTGAAACTCCATCTCTACTAAAAATACCAAAATTAGCCGCGTGTGATAGTGCATGCCTGTAGTCCCAGCTACTCGGGAGGTTGAGGCAGGAGAATCGCTTGAACCCAGGAAGCAAAGGTTGCAGTGAGCCAAGATTGTGCCACTGAACGCCAGCCAGGGCCACAGAGTGAGACTCTTGTCTCAAAAAAAAAAAAAAAAAAAAAAAAAAGAAAGAAAGAAAAGAAATGTGTTGCCTTTATCCTTTGGGATCATGTGACAGCAGTGCCTGTGTGGGACATTAGCACACGTCTTGAAATTTGGAAGATCTAAGGTCAACCGAATTATTTACTTCTCCACCCAGAATGGCCCTCTTCTCTTTGCCCCCAGTTGTCTGCAGGCCATGAAACAGACCTTCTGTTAGGCCTGGTCTAAGCAAATCATGCTTACAAAGGATGATGGAAGAGGTGGTCTCTGTTTGTAACATGTGGGATTGGTGGGGACTACAGGCAATGTAGTCATTCTTAGGACGGGCCATCCTTAGGAAGGGGCACATGCATTGAGTGCAGGAGGAGGAAGACCATGTGTCAGGGAATTCTGATCCTAATGGGATGACTGCTTAAGGTGACTATATATACCCAATCAGAAAAGTTTGATGCTATGTCTCCTTTGAGGCCTTCTCAGTCTTGTAATTAGGTGAAAAGTTATTCTTTTTATTGAAATTGTATCAGCTACCATCCAGATTCTAGGCTAGTTTTGGAGTTGTTGTTTTTTAAACATTTAAATTTATTTATTTTTTTTAGAGACAGGGTCTTGCTGTGTTGCCCAGGGTGGTCTCAAATTCCCGAAGTTAACAGATCCCCCTCCCCCAGCCTCCAAAGTGCTGGGATTCCAGACTGCCCAGCTCTCATTGTATAGTTTAGTTTAGGTTTTTGCTTGTATGCTATTTGTCTGTTTCTTGGAGATGGAAGAACAAGAGTCATTAGTTTCCCAGGTCTGAGCAGTGTGATCTTGGTATTGACTAGTGTGGGCTAGTATTGGGCTATAGTATTATATTAATATTTCAGATACTCTTTCAATATTATCATTGTATTTTATGACTTTATCTTTAAATGATTCTTCCCTTTTGTTAACATTTGGTTTGACAGATGCAACTTGAGTTTGGATAAACGTTTTACATGCTTTAGTAGGTAGCTTTCTAAGATCCCTTTGATCCCCACCTCCCAGAATTTACATCTTGTGTAATCCCCTCCTCTTGAGTGGAGATTGGACCAAGTAACTTGCTTTTAACAAATCAGGTATGGCAAAAGTGATAGACTGTCCCTTCTAAGATTAGGTTACAGAAGTGACTTCCATCTTGCTCTCACTCAACTCTCTCTCATTCTCTTTCACTCTTGCTTGCTTTTGCTAATGAAGCTAGCTACCATGATATGAAGCTGCCCTAAGTAGAAGTCCATGTGGCAAGGGACTTAGCATGGCCTCCAGGCAATAGGTGGCATTGAACTGAGACCCCCAGTCCAATCATCCCCAAGAAACTGAATCCTACCAACAACCAAATGAGCGATCTTAGAAGAGCTTCTTTCCCTCCTTGAGTTGTTGAGATGACTGCAGTTCCAGCCCACACTTTGATTGCAGCCTTGTAGGGAGGTCTTTAGCTGGACCACTGGCTAACCTGGGCCTGGATTCCTTACCCACAGATACCATGGGATAATAGATGTTTGTTGTTTTAAGCCACTAAATTTTGGCGTAATTTGCTAAGCAGTGAAAAGTAACCAATACACATGCTAAAATTTAGGTACCACATTTGGAAGATTGCACTGGTCATGAGCCCATTTTTAATGTTTTATTTGAGAGCAGAATATAAATAGAGTGAGACTGTATTCATTTCCCAAGAAGGTATGGAGAACCAAGAAGCTGGTGTTGAAAGGGAGATTGGGAGGGCAGGAATTTGTTTGTAATAAGATGGAATATCTCTGACTTTCAGCCTGCCATTTTCCTTTTCCAGTGTGGGAATGAAAAGTTTTGAAGTTAGAGACTCTACTATGTGTACTGCAAAAGATGGCAGGCTAAGACTTATTTTTCTCTTAAAATACTTTTTACAAATGTGTGTGTACCCTCTGTTTATGAGAGCATTAGGAATGATTAGGAAAGGAGGAAAGAGGGAAATCTGAAAGAAGATTGAACCTAAGGGGTTGAAGTGGCATTTCACCCAAAAATGCTGAGAATGACTCTGCAGATCATCTTACCCTCCATACCCTGTAAATGAACATTCTTGCCTCCAAAACAGGAAAGCAGAACCATGAACTATTTCGCCAATGTGCTCAGCAAATGAATACACTGGGGGCAGTGCTTAGTGATCAATGAAGTCAGGCAGATGGGGTGTGCTTGCCTTACATGTACTTTGTCCTGGATATGGGCATCCAGGAAGAGTTTGATAACAATGAGAAGGAAGAGCAATAGGATTGAGGAAGTGGAGATGACACTTCCTCTTCTTTCGAAAGAACTTTACTCTCTGATCAGCTTTGAATGTTAGTTCTGGGTTGACTGAGCCTCCAGAGCTAAGGCTGCTTTGAGTAGAATCCTCAAGCTTGGCCTCAGAGTACTATGAGGCTTCAGAATCCAGAAATAAAGAGACTACTCTTGGATTTACTCTCTTTGTATTGCATGTAAGTAACGTCACTCCTTGGCTGATGTGTGAGAGGTAATTGCTTGACAGATCAAGATGGCAAAGCAATGGATACCTAGAACTCTCCTTAGAGTAGTGAGGTAGGAAATGTGGCTTTGGGGATATGATACTCACTAAGCTCTCTGTAATCTGGGAAGCCAGGTGCTAAAGATTCTCTAATTCTGTGAAAGCTTTGAAAGAGGAGAGAGTTGTATACTCACCGTGCTTTTGTGTTTCTTAAATGGGTGTTGTCTTGATAGGTGTTTAGACTGCAGACCACAGGTTTGATTTAGAAAAGCACTTTTCTGCGTGTGTTTGGGTCCTGAGGAGTTCATTGTGGGAAGCGCTCTGGGGCCACCCTCTTTCGAGAAAGTGTGTTCTTTGTGGGGGAGCTTCCTTTGCATGGAGGCAGCTGGGGGGCATTTTACTCTTTCATAAAGGTCTTGGGCTTGACACAATATCTCTGGTATGAAAATGACAGCTAGGTATTGTTGGTTCAGAGGCTTTTAGTAAGGGTGTCTGGGGCACCTGATTTTTCTTTGCTGGGGTGTATGTGAAAGAATTTAATTATAGGAGGCAGAATCATAACCCACTGAAGCATCTTTGACTACGGCAGTGGACTTTATTAGTCTTGAGTGGCCTATGTGTTCCTAGTGCTATCCTTGATAGTCTAATTTCTATCTAGTTATTTATTTTATGTAGAAAATAGAAACGGAGGGCTGAGCACGATGGCTGATGCCTGTAATCCCAGTACTTTGGGTGACCATGGCGAGAGGATCACTTGAGGTCAGGAGTTTGAGACCAGCCTGGGGGCAATGTAATGAGACCTCATCTCTACAGGAAAAAAAAAAAAAAGGAAAATAAAAGAAAATAGAAATAGAAGGCCAGGTGTGGTGGCTCACACTTGTAGTCCCAGTACTTTGGGAGCCCAAGGCAGGTTGATCCTGAGGTCAGGAGTTCGAGACCAGCCTGGCCAACATGGTGAAACCCCGTCTTTACTAAAAATACAAAAATCAGCTGGTCATGGGAGCATGCACCTGTAATCCCAGCTACTTGGGAGGCTGAGGCAGGAGCATTGCTTGAACCTGGGAAGCGGAGGTTAGAGTGAGCCTAGATTGCACCACTGCACTCCAACCTGGGCGACAGAGCAAGACTCCATCTCAAAATAAAATAAAATAAAGAAGAAAACACAAAAAGAAAGAACATGCATTTCTTTCTGCTCACATCATGCAAGCGAGGAGGAAAAGGGTGTAAGTTTGTGTATGTGTTGATGAACTCATTCTTTAATTTACCTTTTAATTTTCTTCCATTCCTCTTTTTATAAATCAAGTGTCTTTTCTGGAGTGGGTCCATGTATGAACTATTTCAGGCAAGCTGTGTTAAGCAAATATACATCATCAGAGTATGGAAATAGGAAGTTCTTTCCTGCGGTAGTTTGCTGTGGCAATAAGAGATAAGAAATTACTTCATGACTATTGCCTGAGACTTTCCTTTTGACTCGTGTATCCTTTTGAATCAACAGCTCACTTCTGCTTTCCATCCAGCTTGGAGGCTCTGCAGTGTGAGCTGATAAATGAAGTACAGGTTAACAATTTGCAAGTAGGTCCAATGTGGCAAATGGTGTGTGTGTGTGTGCGTGTGTGTGTGAAGAAAAATCCTAAAAAATAAGCTTTTCAGCCTTAAAGAGAATCCTGCAAATGGAGGAGTTACTTGTGCTCCCAAGTGCTCAGAACAGTGCCTGCTCTCAGTAAATATTTGTTGAATGAATGAATAACTGGGATAATTCATAAAATGAATGTGGTAGGAAAGCCATTGCTTTATCTCTGTTACTCAGGCACTTTAAAAAGTGAAGGTTAGAAAAGGTCAGAGTGAAGCAGGAGAGGAGAATATGAAGGTATAAAGAAAGGGTGTGTAGAACAGGGATCAGAAAAATCCCTAGGTCAGTAAAGTGAAAGGGGTGGCAATACGTGGTGGTAGAGGTGGAGGTGGAGATAAAGGGCGTGGTGGTGGAATTGGTGGTGGCAGGGGAGGTGATGGTGGAAGTGACGGTGGAGATGGTAGAGGTGGTTGTGGAGGCGATGGTGGAGGTGGTAATGGAGGTGGTAGAAATGGTGGTTGGAGGGGTAGAGGTGATGGTGGATGTGATGGTAGAGATGGTGGAGGTGGTTGTGGAGGAGATGGTGGAGGTGGTGGTTGAGGTGGTGGTGGAGATGGTGGTTAGAGGTGATGGTGGAGGTGATAGATGGTAGAAGTGATGGTAGATATGGTGGAGGTGGTTGAGGAAGTGATGGTAGAAGTGACAGTACAGATGGTGGAGATGGTGGTTGGAGATGATGGTGGTAGAGGTGATGGTGGAGGTAATTATGGGAAGGTCAGTGTAATTTAGCCAAGAGAAAACACAGTTTGGGGGTCAGATGGATCTGTTCAAAATCTGTATCTCTGAACCCACCAGCTCTATGACCTCTGAACCTATTAAGTGGTGACTATAACATAACTGACTTTTTGGGTTGTTGTATGAGGGTTAAAAATGTGATTGCGTTAAAAGGCAGTTATCAATATCAGTCTTCAAGTTGCCACAGCCACGCTTAAAACTTTAATCACTAATTTGTCTTTTCTTCTTTATGCTTTGTACATTTTCTGAATTTTATAAAGTGAAAGTGAGTTTTTAAAAGAATCATTAATTTAAAATAAATATTATAATCCTAGTTATCAGAATGGTTGAACACATGGTGGTATATAAAGAAATGTCATCAATAAAATGATATTTATGGAAATAGTCTCATGATGTAATGCTAAGTCCAAAAAGGAGGAACATAACTTTTTCAACTATGTAAAAATACTGCAAAGAAGCAAGATTTGGGTGAAAGGTGTTAAAATGTTAATATATGAACAGTGGACTTATAGCTCATGATTTTTCTTTCTTTGTACTTTGTACTCTATTTTTTTCCCAGATTTTTCATTAGTGGAACATACCTGAACTATTTTAGTAATATGAAAATAAAACAAATGTTGAAAGAAAATAAATAAGCCCGGTGCGGTAGCTCATGCCTGTCATCCCAGGACCTTGGGAGGCCAAGGCAGGCAGATCACCTGAGGTCAGGAGTTCAAAACCAGTCTGGCCAACATGGCGAAACCCTGTTTCTACTAAAAATACAAAAATTAGCTGGGCATGGTGGCGGGCGCCTGTAACCCCAGCTACTCAAGAGGTTAGGCATGGGAATCGCTTGAATCCAGGAGGTGCAGTGAGCCGAGATCATGCGGCTGCACTCCAGCTTGGTCAATGAGGGAGACTTCATCTCAAAAAAAAAAAAAAAAAAAAGAAATGGACAAAAATTTAACCCTCCTTAAATCTTCCACCAACAGGACAACAAAAGCAATGTTTTAGGTATAGTGTGCTAAAGTTCATGGTTCATTGCAGTCTAAGAAATGACACTTAAAATTTATGTTATTTAGTCTTTGTAGGGGAATCCCCTTTGACAGTAAGCCTGGTGCAGAATCATGTGTCAACTCTGAAGTGAGAAAAAGGAAACATGGTCCCCCTGGGGCTGGCTGGTCTGATTAATTCCTAGAATGACCTGAAAATGAGTTATTTTCTCTGAATGATTTATAACTGCGTCTAAACCTGAGTTTGATGATTTCCTAAAAAATTCAATAGTCAATTCGTCAGTTACTAATGCTAAGTTCAATTTAAATCTCCCAGTATAATTGCAATTCATTTTTTAGGGAATGTTGCCATATCTTTATCATCTTGGTACGCATAGGGAGAGGTCATGAAAACATTTTTGTAGAGTCACAGATTATTTTGTAGAGTCAAGAATTATTATTCCTGTTGTTAGAATCTTGGCCCTGCCATCTCTCAGGGCCAGCAGGTCACCATGGAGTCCCTTATCAGGGACATAAGCAAAATAAAATATTTTGGCTTGTAGGCATTGAAAAAGAATCTTCTGTCTCTGTCTTAGAATCACTCTTTGCCTTAGAAAGGAGAGATAGTTGGCAGACAAAAAGGCAAAGGGCTGAACAAATGTGAGCAAAGACAGGCCTCCTAGACTGACACAGGGATTGACACAGAAGGGCTGAAAGGTGAAAAGTGGGCCAGCTTAAACTCAGCCCAAAGTTACTAGAATGTGGATGAGTCTTTCAAAACAAGTCTGCATGAAGAATGACCAGATCGTCAAGGAAAACTAAGTCAAGTTAGAAATGAAAGAATTAATCAAAGAAACAAAAACCCAGCATGCACTAGGCATCGAAATAGAAATAGCAGCATGATAGGATTCCTAACAGAGTCTACAGCATATTCTGAATATTTCATATGTGGAGTGCTCAATAAAAACCAATGATATTACTGAGCACTTGGTAGGTTCTAGACACTGTGATCTGCACTTTTATTTTTACCTTTTAGTTTACGTTTACATTTACAATTTCTTTTTCTTTCTTCAACTGTTATTTTAAGTTCCAGTGTACATGTGCAGGATATGCAGGCTTGTTACATAGGTAAATGTGTGCCACAGTGATTTGCTGCATAAATCAACCCAACATCTAGGTATTAAGCCCAGCATCCATCAGCTATTCCCGAAGCTCTCCCTCTCCCGCCGCCCCCACAGGCCTCAGTGTGTGCTGTTCCCCTCCCTGTGTCCATGTGTTCTCATTGTTCAGCTCCCACTTGTAAGTGAGAACTGCCGTGTCTGGTTTCCTGTTCCTGCGTTAGTTTGCTGAGGATAATGGCTTCAAGCTCCATCCGTGTCCCCGCGAAGGACATGATCTCGTTCCTTTTTAGGCTATTTCAGCCACTTCTTAAAACAGTTCTGGGAAATAGTACTATCGTTATCTCCATGAAATTGAAGCTTAGAGAGGTAAAGTCCTCTGCCTCAAACCACCACAATAGGCAGGAGAGAGGGATTCAAACCCAGATCTTTGTGTCTCTGAGCCTGTGGCCTAACTGCCATTCTACACATTACATTGTTTTCATTTATGTTAAAGTTTTTGTTACATAAATAATGATTTGACACCAAGGGCGAGTGTGAGCAGAGCAGATTTGCTCTCTACTTTAAAACTGTCCAAGTGAAATTCTTTTCTACTTTCTTAGGGAGGAGGTAGTGGAAAGGAGTTGTTCTTTTTTCCAGGAAACTGTCTGTGCCTTGGCATGACTGCACATCCCTGATTGTCTTCTTAGGCAGCCAGGTGGTACCGTGTAGGAAATGCTTCCAGCCAGCAGGGAACAAAAGGGGACTGCGGGGGCCTCAGAACCATCCCTCGGTAGTTCACAACCACAGTCAAGATATGTGACTGTTCCATCACCACAAGGATCCCTCACGCTGCTCTCTCATAACCGTACCCAATCTAATTTAAAAATATCCAGTTTCCATTTTGAGTATTGTTGGACCCATATTGATGGGACCTTCTATTAGGCTCAATTTTTTTTAGTGGGAACACCACAGATCAAAAGGTTAGGAGACTTGAGTGTCCTGCCTGTGGTATATAATAGTTTTGTGCTATAAGCAAACATTTAACTTCTCCACGCTTGAGTTTTCTCATCTATAAAAGCTGAGATAAAAATACCAAACCAGGCCAGGTGTGGTGGTTGATGCCTGTAATCCTAGCACTTCAGGAAGCCGAGGTGGGAGGATCACTTGAGGCTAGGAGCTGAAGACCAGACTGGGCAATAAAGCAAGATCCCATCTCTACAAAAATAAGAAATGTGGCCAGGTATGATGATGTGTGGGCCTGTAATCCCAGCTGCTCAGGAGGCTGAGGCAGAAGGATCCCTTGAGCATAGGAGTTTGAAGCTGCAGTGAGCTATGATCATGCCACGGCTGTACAGCCTGGGCAACAGAGTGAGACTCTGTCTCTGAAAAAATAAAAAAACTAACCAATTGCTTTGGTATATGGGCCAAATGAAAGTAAATGTATATACTTAGAAGAAAACAAAAATATTATAAACCAATGGAACCCTTCTTGGAAGCTAATACAGGAGGTAAAGAATGAAGGTAATTTTAGTGCTAGTAATAAACCCATCTGTGTTGCTGGCAAGCACTTCTAGGGGCCAAATTGAACATGACTCATTTCCATGAAGTTAACTCGTGGCATTGGGCCTCAAACAGTAGAGTCACTTCATCACTGAATGGGAGTAAATAAAGACACTCAACAATGAGACACATTTACAAAATGAAAATCAGGCTATTGTGAAATCTATAAAACGACTTCCTTTCATAAATGGAGTCTAGATAGTGATCCCAGATTATCATGACAATTTGGTTACTTGTTAGATATGGAACATTAGTGTCTATTTGGGGGGATATTTACTTACCTCAGTTTCTATTGAAAGAAAAGTTCAAATATTCTGAAAATGATGCAATGTGATGGAACTTTGATCCAAATGTAAAATCTAAGGCTGCAATCTAAGTGTATAGCAAGTGGAAACTTCTCAATAAATGGATGTTATATCATTTTAGTGGTTCATCTGTAATTGTTGATCACTTTGATCCATAAACTTAGGCTGGTACCTGCATCAGTACTTTAATGACAGCATAAATAGCCAGGATTTCCAGCATGTTCTTGAGTTTCTCTGTGACATAAGAATCTCTTAAATCCCCTTTTCAGCAGAATTGGAATTGCCCTGATTCCTATTACATGATTATCCCTAGCAGAACAACATTCTTTTAACAGGTAAATATCATTATAGGAAGCTAATTCATTTAACCTGTGCAAAACTGAAAATATCTTTTTTCTCTTCCTCTTAATTGTATAATCTTTTTCTAAACATGCAATAGAAACCTATGACTAGATAGACTTTTTTCAAATTTGGACAGGGTAGAAGTTCTTTTTTTCCTGACTATTGTGAAGGACACTGCATTCCTAGGAGTTTTATTCACTGATCTCTAATGCCAGAGAGGAACAGAACATATAACTACTTATAAGCAAATGTACATATATTAAAAGAGGCTGAACCTTACTCTGAAACAGGAAAATAGGCCAGGCACAGTGGCTCACGCCTGTAATCCCAGCGCTTTGGGAGGCTGAGGCGTGAGAATCACTTGAAATCAGGAATTCGACCCACCACTTTGGGAGGCTGAGGTGGAAAGATCACTTGAGCTCAGGAGTTTGAGATCAGCCCAAGCAACATGTAGCAAGACCTCGTCTCTACTAAAAACAAAACAAAACAAAAATTAGCTAAATGTGGGAGAGCATGCCTGTAGTCTCAGCTACTCAGGAGATGGAGGCAGGAGGATCACTTGAGCCCGGGATACTGAGGTTGCAATGAGCGATGACCGTACCACTGCATTCCTTCCAGGGTGACAGACAATGACCCTGTATCAATAATAATAATAATAATAAGATAGAATAATACAAACCTCTGAGAAAGGAAAAAAGATGAAACCAACCAAAACACTTTCCAGGAATCTTAATTTAACATTATTCACTCCTATAGAATATAATTCTGTGTAAAGTGTCACAGTTTATCCAAAGATAAGCTGTACTTACACAAAGTTATGTTTTAAGGAGAAAATCTTTAATTATTTGAAAAACTGAGCAAACAGCTATAAACATGAAAACCATATGTTTTAGGCTACTTGTTTATGATTATTCTGTTTGAATAGCTCAGACTACAGCACACTATTGGGTAAATCTGTAATAGTTTTATGGACTGATGAGAATCTATATAATCTCAACAATTTATTGAACATGTTTGAAGATTCTGCTATTCTAGCAGATTAAATGATTGCAGCAGGAACATTGCATTTATTCACTGGAAGTGCAAGTCATTTGTAACAACTTTGTTCTTTCCACCAATTAAAAGCCTGAAGCAAATGATGTTAAAGACCTTATTTTCTGGTTCCTCGTTAAGTCACAAATACCAACCTCTTTTTCCATCCTGATAAAACATAGTCAAAGAGTTGTTCTTACTAGTAGTTGTGAATACTAACCATATAATATGATAAGGACCCACTTATGAATATTCAGCATTCACCAAATACTTATTGAGTACCTAATATTTTCCACATAATGTGCCAGGTATTTCATTACAATTAAATGGACAAGATCACCTTTGAAATTCCCCTGGAATCGTGTGAATTAGTATTGTCTCTTGGTTAGACTCAGTTATAGCCAGTCTATCAAAGAGAAGTGTCTGAACTTGAACTCCCTTGGTCAAATACGGTCACAGTTTTCCAGCTAGAGCTGGATTTTACTCTGGAACACAGTTACCTGCGTTTTCTGCACTTGGATTTTCAACTTGATTAATCAACTAGAGCAGCTTTTGCGTAGGTAATGGGGACTTGAGGGAGGGACTCTCAAACAAGGTTTGAGCCAGGCACTTGAGTACTATTTAGTTTTATCTTGTGAACACTCACAAACATTCCAAAGTTATGTACAAATTAGTTGCCTTGAGAGGAACGCTGGAGTCCCAGATATTCCGAGCTGAGGAGCCAGCACGGGGAGAGAGACACCAAGTCACCAAAACACAGTAAGTAAGCTGAGTAATGAAGGCTCAGCGACTCCAGATTGCCTTGAAGCGACTTTGCTTTCAAGTTGGCATTAGCTGTAGTCACAGGGTCCTAGACATGGGGTGTAGTAATTTCCACCTTGCATTGCATCCTCTTTGTGTTCCGTGCATTGGGAGCAATTTAGCAAGCGATCCCTCTGTCAATCTCAATGGACTTCAAGCATTGAGCACCAAACCACTGTCTACTCCCCACAAGCTCACGTTTCTTATCATTGTAGAGGTGGCCTTTTGCCAATGGATGGATGCTCCTGGCCCATGAAACATTCTAGGCAATGCCTGGAACTTTCTGGGCAGTAGAAGTCACTGATGTGAGCCTTAGAGGAAGGCAGAAAATAGAGTCCAAGAGGACTCCTTCTTTCTATAGGTTGGTGAAAAGTAGTTTTTAATGGCAAAACCTGCAACTACTTTTGCACCAACCTAATAATTGCAGCTCCTTCAACAGGCCATGCAGGCCTTCCCCAGCCTCACTGACTGTGTGGCACATGGAGGTAACATATACTGTCCTTTTGCTGTCTGCAAGGGACCGTGTTAAAGGCTTTACATTCATTATCTAATTTTTTAAATCAAATAGTTCTAGGAAGTGCTGTTATTATTAGTTCCCTTTTTCTGATGAGAAAACACAGGTTCAGAGAACTTCAAACCTGGCTTGAGGTCACCCAGAAATAGTACAGTCAGGGTTCCAACCCCAATAGTTTGACTCTGGGGTCAGAATTTGAGCCTAGGCGTGTTTGACCTGAGAGTCCAGTATATAGCCGCCCTGAGGGAATGTACTATAATATAAGGAAAAGGATGCTACATAAGTTCTTATTTTTGGATAAGGTTGTTTTGTGCTTGCCCACCTTTGTCTCCATTCCTGGAGCTGAGAATGTGTGTAATCCAACCCCAGTGAGGCCAGAGCAAGCTTGTTTGGGTGAATAATGATTTTAGGAGTGCTCAGCCCAGATCTGCCTGAACCTTGAGGAAAATCTCATTCCCAAAGACACTTCCAGATCAAAGCTGAGGAGAGTTGGGGTTGAGGGTGATGGAGCATTTTTTCTAATAATTTAGATTGAAAAGGGGAGGAAAACAGAGATTAAAACATAGGAAGGCAGAATTTTGAGAGGATGTGCTTGGATAGGGATACAGTCTGACCACCCAAATCTTATCTTAAACTGTAATCCGAATTGTAATCCCCATGTGTTGGGGGAGGGAACTTGTGGGAGGTGATTAGACCATGGGGGCAGTTCCTCATGTCGTTCTCATGATAGTGAGTTCTCACGAGATCTGATGGTTTTATAAGAGGATTTCCCCTGCTTTGCTCTGCACTTCTCTCTCATGCCGCCACGTGAAGAAGGACATGTTTGCTTCCCCTTCCACCATGATTGTAAGTTCCTTGAGGCCTCCCTGGCCATGCGAAACTGTGAGTCAATTAAACATCTTTCCCTTATAAATTATCGAGTCTCAGGTATTTCTTCAGAGCAGGATGAGAATGGACTAATACAGATAGTCCATCCATTCTTTCTAATTATTATACAACTAGAAAAAGTTCTTGAATAAAGGAAAAGATTAGCATATGCTAAATTAGAAAAAAGGAGGGAAGAAATAATCTCTTTAGGCAAACACTTTGAATTCAACCTCATAGTAAAATGTGTTATCAACTTTCTTGATAACTAGAGCTTAAATTTTTAAAAATAATTATTTTTCCTTAGTTCACGTAGAATGCATTTTATTGCCAATGACACAGATAAGCAAGGAGAAGATAAATACTTTTCATGATCCAATAACCTTGAAATAATTATAGTTAACATTTTGATGTAAAATTTTCAATGTTTTTGCTTTTTAAAAATGTACATGTGAGGCCAGGTGCAGTGGCTCACACCTGTAATCCCAGCACTTTGGGACACTGAGGTGGGCAGAGGGCATGAGCTCAGGAGTTTGAAACGAGCCTGGGAAACATGGTGGAACCCTGTCTCTACCAAAAAGTATACAAAAAATTAGCCAGGTGTGGTGGCATGTGCCTGTGGTTTCAGCTACTTGGGAGGCTGAATCGGGAGCATTGCTTGGCACCACTACACTCCAACCTGGGTGACAGAGTGAGACCCCATCTCACAAAAGAAGTGTGTATTTACAAAAAAAGAGATAAAAGTGTATTTTAGTATATTAAAATCATATTCCTAACACATTGTATATTTTAGATATAAAGATTTACCATATGGGGTACAGTAACCAAAGTTTTTGAATGGATAGATGAAGAGATTTCTTTCTTCATGATAACTGCCCATAGGAAAGCTCAGATATTCAGAATTAGTAAATACTGAAGAATTGACAAATCTAACACGTTTTCAACCAAAAAATGGTGAGCAGTCATGTAAAACAAAAGAAAGCAGAAGTTAATGAAAGAACAAAAAGTGGTTGAGGCATGTTTTGGGAGGTGTCATAGCAGGTGGCAGCAGCTCTCTTTTGGAAAGTGGATTATTCTCAATTGGCTTGCATTTTTTTTGCAATTTTATTTTGGTGTTTCGTGGTCCTGGAGACTAGTAGGGCTCTGATCTCCATGTGATTTTAAGCTTGTCAGAGTCATCATGCATGCAAAATTTTTGAGTTATCAGACTGTAAGAAAGATAATGTCTTAAGCCTAGAATTTCTGTTCAGTCCCCTGAGACATTCATCCCAATTCAGCAAATATTTGTGTAAAATTTTCTCTGTATTAGGCATTGTGAAGAATATAAAATAAATATTAGAAAAGAATAGTTACTACAAATATCTTACTAATTTACAGTGACAACAAAACACACACACGAAACAGTAAATAAAAGAACCGACCGGGTGCGGTGGCTCACACCTCTTATCCCCGCACTTTGGGAGGCCAAGGCGGGTGGATCACCTGAGGTCAGGAGTTTGAGACCAGCCTGGGCAACATGGTGAAACCCTGTCTCTACAAAAAGTATTAAAATTAGCTGGGTGTGATGGCATGCAGGAGGATCGCTTGAAACCAGGAAGAGGAGATTGCACCACTGCGTGCCAGCCTGGGTGACAGAGTGAAACCCTGTCTCAAAAAAGAACAACAACAACAAAAAAGACCCAAGTGACGTGTGATTGTCATGGTGAACAGTGTAGAGAAAAAGTATGCTAAAAGTTAGAGAGTGTGTGATCCAGGAGCCTGTAACGGTGGAGAAAAAAGTTGAGTAACAACCTCCGTTCTGTTCAGAAATAAAGGGAGGGCTGGGCGCGGTGGCTCAAGCCTGTAATCCCAGCACTTTGGGAGGCCGAGACGGGCGGATCACGAGGTCAGAAGATCGAGACCATCCTGGCTAACACCGTGAAACCCCGTCTCTACTAAAAATACAAAAAACTAGCCGGGCGAGGTGGCGGGCGCCTGTAGTCCCAGCTACTTGGGAGGCTGAGGCAGGAGAATGGCGTAAACCCGGGAGGCGGAGCTTGCAGTGAGCTGAGATCCGGCCATTGCACTCCAGCCCGGGCTACCGAGCAAGACTCCGTCTCAAAAAAAAAAAATAAATAAAAAGAAATAAAGGGAAAGTTTCAGGTGGGGGGAGAAGACAGATGACCATGAAAGTCAGTAGGAAAATCTAGGCTCAGAGCCCTCCCCGGGCGCCATCTGTAATGGTACTTGGTATTCGTGCTTCAGCATATTGGTCACTCCTATACCGGGAAGAATCCTGGACCCTGGAGGGAAGATCTTTATGCTGCCAGGTGCTAAACCTGTGAACATGGGGTGGTTTTCTTCATGTCTTAGTTTCTCCATTTGTGAAACGGGGAGCCTCCTATCTTTACATGCCCCAAAGTCATTGGGCCTCTATGAGATAATGTGTTTGAATGAGATTTTTCAGTTGAAAAACAGAATGGAAGTATCTTTGGTGGTAATGATTTACTGGATATACAGACGGAAGAAAAGCACAAAAACAGGACACGAAAGGACAGTGACGTCGTCATGATATGTCTCCACTGAGGGGACGAACACCAGGGATCTTGACTTATGTGAATTAGATAAAACGACACGGACACATGTGGAGTGGTTTTAAGAAGCGGAGAATTTAATAGGCAAGAGATAAGGGAGAAGAAAGAAAGAAGAATCTCCCGTGTACAGACACAGAGGGAGGAGGGCTCCAAAGCGGAGAGGAGACTCCAATGTGGTGGGTAACAGCCAGTTTTATGAGGAGGCTGGAGGGGGCGGTGTCTGATTTGCATAGGGCTCAGGGGATTGGTTTGACTCGGCATGTCATTCATGAAGCCTGCAAAAAAACTGGCCCTCCCACCTTAGTCTTTTAATATGCAAATACAGGGCGCCATGATGTTCTGCACACGTGGGGATATGTGGGGGTGCCCATGCTGCCAGGAACACATGTGGGCAAGGGCAAGAGGACAATAGTGGGAATTTCCAGGTTGGGTGGACCCAGTTTCTAATGGCCCGCATTTGCATATCAAAAGTTGCCAGCCCAGTTCTATGAGCCAAGGCTTTCCTACTAGACAAGAAACGTTTCTGGAGCTGCTTTATACGGGACGAAAATGTTCCAAGGACCCCTTTTCCTCTCTATCTGCCTAAGAGAATTTCTTAATAACTCCTACAGCAGTCACAGCACACCCGGGTCAATGTGAGTAATTTTAGAGACAGAGTGAGTGCATAATGGGGTCAGATTGGCAGAGGAAAGAAGGCTGGTTGAGAGGTTGAGGCCCCTGAGACTTCTGTGATCAACATGGAGAAATGGTGGGAAGTGAGGTGACTTGGGGAGGAAAAGCTTTCCCAGGGAAAGGGAGCATTTTGGAAGTCTGCTGATGGGAGAGTTTTCATACATTTGTATTTCACCTAATAAAATGGCACTTTCCTGAGTTTTGTGGGCAAAGCATGATGTTAAATCTTTTAACATCTTCTTTCCACTAATTGAATAGGAGGAAAAGGAAATTTCTTCTTTTTCTTCTTATTTCACTTATTTCCTTTTTGTATCCCTAGAAGCACATGACATAATGCTTGACAAAAAGCAAAAAGATGCAGTGGCTTTGAGAAAATATTATGGTAACTGAAATGAGTGACTGAGGCAATGAGCTCAATGAATCGAGGTTTATTAGGCCAGCTTTAGGGAGTTTCTGGGAAAAAGTCGAGCCATAAACACACCTGTGGCTGTCTGTCCTTCCTTCCTTCCTTCCTTCCTTCCTTCCTTCCTTCCTTCCTTCCTTCCTTCCTTCCTTCCTTCCTTCCTCCCTCCCTCCCTCCCTCCCTCTCTTTCTTCTTTCTTTTCTTTCCTTCTTCTTCTTCTTCTCCTTCTCCTTCTCCTCCTCCTCCTCCTCCTCCTCCTCCTTCTTCTTCTTCTTGTTGCATCTGGCTCTTTCGCCAAGGCCGGAGTGCAGTGGTGGGATCCCCGTTCACTGTAGCCTTCAGCTCCTGGGCTCAAGTGATCCTCCCGCCTCAGCCTCCTGAGTACCTGGGACTACAGGCACATGCGACCAAGCCTGACTAGTTTTCTTGTGTTATTTTCTGTAGAGACAGGGTCTCGCCATATGCCCAGGCTGGTCTTAAACTCCTGGACTCAAGTGATCCACTGGCCTTAGCCTCCCAAAGTGCTGGCATTACAGGCGTGAGCCACCATACTCAGCCTTGTGGCTGTTTTTCTGAAGAGATATTTAGGAGGTTTAGTATTTACACATTTCCTTAAAGAGGGAAGGAGACTAGATGCAGTGGCTCATGCCCGTAATCCTAGTTCTTTTGGAGACTGAGGCAGGAGGATCACTTGAGACCAGGAGTTTGAGACCAGCCTGAGTAACACAGCAAAATTCAGCCCTGCCTGCCTCCCCTTCCTCAGCCCCCCACCCTGCCACCGTTTCTCCAAAAAATGAAAAAAATTGCCAGGTGTAGTGGTGCGTGCCTGTGATCCCAGCTACTTGGGAGGCTGAGGTGGGAGGATCACTTGAGTAGCAGAAGTTAAGGCTGTAGTGAGCTATGATCATGCCACTCCTCTCCAGCCTGGAAAGGGGAAGGCATGTAGGGAGAGGGGCGGGTAGGTAGTAAGAGGAATGGTTACATTCTTGTGAGACTTTAGTCAATGCCCAGAAATCTACATTTTACATAAGACAAGGTGAATAATAGAATTTAAAAAAAAAATAAAAGGGAGTAAAGGAAGACTCAATTATGCTGAGGTCTTTGGGTAAGTGGAGGTATGATTGATCTTGTCTTTGTTCTGTACCTGGGAAAAAAAGCTTGTAATGACGTTATTGGTGTGGAATCAAACAGACTTCAGGTTTAGGAGCTAGACTTAGACTGCAGACCTAAAGTATAATTGGCATGTCCATGCTTATGGGAGGCCAGCAAAGAATTTGCTTCAAATGATCTGTGGGAACAGTCTTGAAAGATGCCTGAGGCCTTTTGCCTTTCTGTGGGGGTCTGGGTAATGCATGCCAGTAACAGCTATTCATTTGAAAAAGGATGTTGCATGACTCAACCTCTATGCTCAACCTCTTTGACATAAGGGATTTGGGAGTCCTGAGATATTTAAATTTTCCTTTACGTTATCAGTACAATTGGGTAATAGTTGGAGCTCAGGCAGCAGTTCGAGGCTTACATATCACACTCTTCTTTTTAGGTGAAGGCATACAGACATTACAAATTATTAAGGTTTAATACAATCAACTCAGAATGAGTGGTGGTAATGATAAAGCAGGAATGAAGAACACATCCACACAATCTATAAAGGTTCATTCCAACTTTAGTGTTTGAGTAATTTCTTCCCTAATCATTTAATAGATTTTGCAATTAGTTTTTATCTTCCCTTATGCATTGAACCTTCCAGTGGACACAGGAAGAAAAGCCAAAAGGAGGAAGAAAGATGAAAAAGGAGGCAGCTTGGGAAATTCACACACTCTATTAAAAGATCCGGAACTGATTTAGCCTGGCAAACTTCCTGCCTGTTTTGTTCATTGCACTCTGTTCAGACTGCTCTCAAAGGCTCCATTTTGGCCAAATCTAGGTTCTTTCTCATGCTAATCTTTCTGGATTCAGCGTTCCTTTCAATATCAATCATAACCTCCATCCCCAAATGATCCCTTCTGTAGGCTTCAAGCCCCAGGGCTTTCAGCCTCTTCCACCCTGGTGACTTGTACTCCATCTCTTTCAGACTTTTTCTTTTAACTATGGGCTCTTTTTTGATTTAGTTCTTGGCACCCTGTGTTGCTGTCCCTAGCGTGACAGGAAAATATCTTGGGCCCCCAAAATCACTAAGCTAAGAGGAAAACTCAAGCTGGAAACTGCTCAGGGCAAACCTGCCTCCCAGTCTATTCAAAGTTATTCCTCTGCTCACTGTGATAAATGCATATCTGATGGCCTCCTTTGGAAAGACTGATCAGCGACTCAGAACAATGCAACAGCTTGTCTCCCACCTATCTGTGATCTGGAAGCGCCCTCCCCAGTTTGAGCCTTCCTGCCTTTGCTTCAAGTTGTTCTGCCTTTCGGACCTAACCAATGTACTTCTTACATATCTATACATTATATATATATATAAAATATATAAATATAATATGTATACACACACACATATATATATACACATATATATGTATTTCTTTCTTTTTTTTTTTTGAGATGGAGTTTTGCTCTTGTTGCCCAGGCTGAGTGCAATGACATGATCTCGGCTCACTGCAACCTCCACTTCCCAGATTCAAGCGATTCTCCTGCTTCAGCCTCTTGAGTAGCTGGGATTACGGGCATGTGCCACCACGCCTGGCTAATTTTGTATTTTTAGTTGAGACGGGGTTTCTCCATGTTGGTCAGGCTGATCTCGAACTCCCAACCGCAGGTAATCCACCCACCTCGGCCTCCCAGAGTGCTGGGATTACAGGCATTAGCCACTGCGCCTGGCTCTTCTCACATATTTTAATTGATACCTCATGTCTCCCTAAAATGTATAAAACTGGCTGGGCGCAGTGGCTCAAGCCTGTAATCCCAGCACTTTGGGAGGCTGAGGAGGGCAGATCACCTGAGGTTAGGAGTTTGAGACTAGCTTGGCCAACATGGTGAGACCCGTCTGTACTAAAAATACAAAAATTAACTGGGTGTTGCTGGCACGTGCCTGTAATCTCAGCTACTAGGGAGATTGGGGCAGGAGAATTGCTTGAACCTGGGAGGCAGAGGTTGCAGGGAGCCAAGATCACACCACTGCACTCCAGCCTGGGCGACAGAGCGTGACTCCATCTCAGTAATAATAATAATAATAATAATAATAATAATAGTAATAATAATAAATTAAAAAATAAAATCTATAAAACCAAGCTGTGCCCTGACCACGTTGGGCAGATGTCGTCAAGACTTCCTGAGGCTATGTCACGGGCACACATCCTCAACCTTGGCAAAATAAACTGAGACCTGTCTCAAATTTTCGGGGTTCACTCTAGAGACTCTCTCAGGAAGTTCCCTAGCCTCAAATATCTTCAACTGCTACTCTGCAATAGGTTGAGGACCCATCTTTCCAGCCTTGATCTAACTCTAGATCCCCACTCAGTTTCCTCTTGCTAGCAGGTTTCCCCCACTCACATTACTGACATTATTTACAACTTGAACATGCTTGAAATTAAATTATCACTTGGCCGGGTGTGGCGGCTCATGCCTGTAATCCCAGCACTTTGGGAGGTGAGGTGGGTGGTTCGTTTGAGCCCAAGTGTTCCAGACCAGCCTGGGTTACATAGCGAGACCCCATCTCTACAAAAATAGTTTTTAAAATTAGCTGGATGTGGTGGTGGTGTGTGCTTGTAGTCCCAGCTACTCAGGAGGCTGTGTGGAACAATCACTTGATCCCAGGAGTTTGAGACTGAAGTGAGCTACGATTGCACCACTGCACTCCAGTCTGGGTAACAGAACGAGAACCTCTCAAAAAAAAAAAAAAAAAAAAAAAAAGGCCAGGCATAATGGCTCATGCCTATAAACCTAACCCTAACCACTCACCACTTTGGATGGGAGCAATGCTTGAGGCCTGGAGTTTGAGACCAGCTTGGGCAATCTAGCAAGACCCAGTCTCTAAATTTTTTTTTAAAAATTAAAGATTAAAAAAATGATAAAAGTAAGTAAATAAAATAAATTATTACTCAATGTACTCTTGCTGTTCTTACGCTATTTTGAGAATTTATGGGCAGTTGATTGAACCAAATGAACTTGGTTGAATTTATTTTTTAAAAAATGATTAGGCTGTTCTCTCTCATTTAGAGGTTAACATACCTTTATCCAATTATATTGGTCAAAATTAAATAATGAGATTCAGAAAATATGATCAAGTATAGAGTTTATTTTAACCTAAATCTTGAGAATGGCCACCCAGGAGCACAGATTCAAGTTGCCCTGCTGATTAGCAGCAGTTACAGGTGGGATTTTAAAGGAAAAAAGAAGAGGTTTTAAAGAAAAAAAAAAGTTCCTAAATTGTTTATCAATAATTTACATTGAAATAACAAGCTATTCATTGGCAGCGATGTACGTTATTTTTTGTGCATGAAGATAATGGGTGAGGCAGCTAGGCAGGAACAAAGTGATTTTATTTTTCTTATTTTTTTAGAAGCAGGGTCTCGCTCTGTTGCTCAGGTTGGAGTGCAGTGTTGCAGTCTCAGCTCATTGCAACCTCCACCTTCCGGGCTCAAACGATCCTCCTGTCTCAGCCTCCTGAGTAGCTGGGACCACAGGTGTGCTTCACCATGCCTGGAATTTTTTTGTATATCTTTTGGAAACAAGTTTTCATCATGTTGCCCAGGCCAGTCTCAAACTCCTGGGTTCTAGTGATCTTCCACTTTGGCCTCTGAAAATACTGGGATTTTCGTTATTGGGTAGTTAACATTTAGAGGTCTAAATCAGGCATTTACCAGCCCACAGTTACGGGGTAGATGGATCAGATAGTTCGGCAATCCCAATTCACCCTTAGTTGGAAGGATCTGACTGTCTAAGTCATACATCAGTGTTAGTAACTCATAACAATTTAAAGACCTTCTTTTTTCAAACATGTGCTCATTTTAACTCAGATATAGCAGCATAAAGAGTCTAGCAGTAAAAAGTCTAGGCTGTGAACAGTTATCACTAACAAGATGGACATATTTGGAAAGTCACTGAAACTCTTTGGATCTCAATTCCCTATCTATAAAGTGGCAGGGTTAGAGTACATGAAGTCAGAATTTCTTCTAGCTAAAGTATGTTTGGTATCTACGGTTCTATAAGGAAAGCCTCAGTATAAGACATCAAAGACAAGTGAGTAGGATTCTCCCAACCCACCCAAGTGCAAGGCTAGGAATACATGCCCCAGGGGATGACCCAGGCTGGGAGGCACGAGGGAGCAGAAGATCAATAGATTTGAATTCAAACTTTACCTAGATGATAAATCAACAGAGACAACTTATTGATGAAGGTCAGGCAATAGAATGTTCTAGAGTGGGGAAACCTTATATAAGAGACCTAAAGTTCAAGCCTCAACTTAGCCATTCACTAGTAGGGTGACCTTGGACAGGCCACTTAACTCTTCTGAGCCACAGTTTCCCCAATGGGTGTATTACTATCTGGGATTACAGGCAGGAACCATGGTCCAAGGTGACTTTAAACAAGTGCCCCCAGGGCAAGGGTGGTATGGTATGTCACTGAAATCCTCTACTCATGTCTTTTTGGGACTGATCACTTTTGTATATGGCACAAAGCTTAGACTGCTCAGAGCTAGTTTTCTTCTCACATTGTATAGCACTGAGTTCATACATTTGTCCTTAGGTCAAAATAGCTTTGTTTCTTAACACTTTTCTTCCTAGCCAACCTGGTTCCTCCCCCCTCCCCCTTCTCCCCAGTAAATAACGGAAATTTGACTGTGGCCAAATCTCTTTCCTCGTTGCTGTGCCTCTTTTTTCACAATAACTCACATACATTGGCTAATTCAGCGGCTGAGACCTGGCCTTTTTGCCTGCCCTGTAGCTTGTGTCTTGTCTCCTGGTATAAAAGAGAGACTCAGAGATTCTTTTGCTTATCTGAATGTCATTGCATGGTCTGGGGCTTTGAGTAAGTGTGACAAAGATTCAGGTTTAGCAATCTTTTTATTATTCAGACATTTCCATGGAAAGACAGTCCCTCTTTGTCTTGGAAGGACTAGAGAAGTTACTTACATTCACACTCAGTGTCTATGGCTGAAGAATGGGCAAAGTAGGATGCTGTTTTCTCAAAAGTCTTTTCCTAGCCTTTTTCTTTCCATTTTTGCTCTATTTTGAGAAGGAAAATATCCTTCTAAATCATAAATGCCTGTTCGCATGGAACTTCTGAGCTCTGGCTCAGAAGTTTTATAACTCAGAAGTTTTATAAAACTCAGAAGTTTTATAATTTATTGAGTGTGCTTGTGTACATTCTTTCTTTTTTACTGATGTATAATATTTGTACATATTTATGGATTACATATGATATTTTTTTACATGCATGGAATGTGTGAAGATCAAGTCATGGTTACTTAGGTCCATCACTTCCAGTATTTATCATTTCTATGTGGTAGGAACATTTCAAGTCCTCTCTTACAGCTATTTTGAAATATATAATACAACGTTATTAACTGTAGTCACTCTACTCTGCTTTTGAATATAAGACTTATTCTTTCTAGGCCAGGCGTGGTGGCTCATGCCTGTAATATCAGCACTCTGGGAGACACTGAGGTGGGAGAATCACTTGAGCCCAGGAGATCAAGACCAGCCTCAACACTGTGGGACCTCGTCGCAACAAAAATTTTTTAAAAACTAAGCTGGGCATGGTGGCACATGCTTGTAGTCACAGTTATCTGGGAGGCTGAGGCAGGAGGATAGCTTGAGACTGGGAAGTCGAGGCTGCAGTGAGCTGTGATTATGCAATTGCACTTCAGCCTAAGTAACAGAGTGAGACCTTGGTCTCAAAAAAAAAAATAAGAAAAAAAAAGAGAACTTTTCCTCCTATCTCACTGTATGTTTGTATGTTTGTATCCATTTACCAATCTTTCTTTATCCTCCCAACACACACACCTTTCCTAGCCACTGGTATCTATCATTCTACTCTCTACCTCCATGAGATCAACTTTTTTAGCTTCCACATATGAGTGAGAACTTGTGATATTTGTCTTTCTGTGCCTGGCTTATTTCACTTAACATAATTACCTTCAGTTCCATCCGTATTGCTGCAAATGACATGATTTCATTCTTTTTTATGGCCAAATGATATTCCATTGTGTACATATACCACATTTTCTTCATCCATTTGTCCATTGATGGACACTTAGGTTGATTCCATGTCTTTGCTATTGTGGATAGTGCTACAGTAAACATGCAAGTACAGGTATTCCTTATATATACTGATTTCTTTTCCTTCGGGTAAGTACCTAATAGTGGGAATGTGGGAGCATATGGTAGTTCTATTTCTAGTTTTTAAAGAAATCTTCATACTGTTTTTCACGGTGGCCATACTAATTTACATTTCCACCAACAGTGTATGTGTTCCCTTTTCTCCACCTCCTCACCAGCATCTGTTATTTTTGTTTTTTAAATAATAGCCATTCTAACTGGCATGAGATGATATTTCATTGCAGTTTTTTTTCTTCACTTTCATTGTGTTTTGATTTGTATTTCCCCAATGCAAGTTAGTGATGCTGTGTATTTTTAAATATACCTGTTGGTCATTTGTAGGTCTTTTGAGAATGTCTATTCATGTCCTTTGCTCATTTTGAATGAGATTATTTGATTTTTTACTGTTAAGTTGTTTGAGTGAGTTCCTTGTTATTCTGAATATTAGTCCCTTGCTGGATAAATAGTTTGCTGATATTTTCTCCCATTCAACAAGTCGTATATTCTCTTTTTTCTTTTATTTATTTATTTTTTTGAGATGAGGGTCTTGCTATGTTGCCCAGGCTGGTCTTGAACTCCTGGTCTCAAGCAATCCTCTCACCTTAGCCTCCCAAAATGCTGGAATTATAGGCATGAGCCACCATGCCCGGCCTTGAACAGGTTGTATCTTCACTTTGTTGATTGTTTTCTTTGCTGTGTGCACATTTTCTTATTTGATACTGTAGGGGCCAAGGGGAACTTCCCCTTGGAAGGTTCACTGGAAAATCAACTCACAAAAGGCAGATTAACTGGAGAAAAGGCATACAGATTTATTAACATGTACACAAGGAAAGTGATTCCCCATTCCCCATTGGGGTTCAGAAGCTCATGTACCATCCTGGCAAAACATATTATGTGGCAAGGTGGGGCACAGAGAAGAGGAGTTCTGTTGAGGGGATTACTAGGGAGAATAAATGTATCTGGGAAGAGAGATCAATTTGTAAATAGTTATCTTTGGAATTGGAATGATCTGACAGATAGATATTATCTTTTATTTTATTTTATTTTATTTTATTTTTGTAGAGACAGAGTCTCACTATGTTGCCCAGGCTGGTCTCAAACTCCTGGGCTAAAGTGATCCTCCCATCCTGGCCTCCCAAAGTACTGTGACATTATCTTGTGACAGGGTCTGTTCAGGTGTGGTTATATTCTTGGTCTCACAGGGAGGGGAAGAAAAAAACAATCATTCTTCTTGGTGGGTCTGGATCTTAGGCAGATAAAGGAACTTTAGCTTCATCTTATGCTTTGGGTGAGACAGTGAGGTTGGGAGGTGGGGGAAAATCAGAGAGACCTTGAGGCTTCTTTAGTTCAGTATATGAAAGCACCATATTTTGAGGTATCAGTTTCTGAGTTCCAACAGTACAAATACTGAGTTGTCTATATGTGGAGCAGATAGTAATACACCTGTGGGGGAAACTGTGGCTCAGAAGAGTTAAGTGGCCTATCCAAGGCCACCCTACTAGTGAATGGCTAAGTTGAGGCTTGAACTTTAGGTCTCTTATATAAGGTTTCCCCACTCTAGAACATTCTATTGCCTGACCTTCATCAATAAGTTGTCTCTGTTGATTTATCATCTAGGTAAAGTCTGAATTCAAATCTATTGATCTTCTGCTCCTTCATGCCTCCCAGCCTGGGTCATCCCATGGGGCATGTATTCCTACTTGGGTGGGTTGGGAGAACCCTACTCACTTGCCTTTGATGCCTTATATCAAGGCTTTCCTTATAGAGTCGTAGATACCAAACATACTTTAGCTAGAAGAAATTCTGACTTCATGTACTCTAACCCTGCCACTTTATGGATAGGGAACTGAGATTCAAAGAGTTTCGGTGACTTTCCAAATGTGTCCATCTTGTTAGTGATAGCTGTTCACAGCCTAGACTTTTTACTGCTAGGCTCTTTACGCTGCTATATCTGGGTTAAAATGAGCACATGTTTGAAAAGAGAAGGTCTTTAAATTGTTATGAATTACTAACACTGATGTATGACTTAGACAGTCAAATCCTTCCAACTAAGAGTGAATTGCGATTGCCAAACTATCTGATCCATCTACCCCATAACTGTGGGCTGATAAATGCCTGATCTGGAACTCTAAATGTTGGCTGCCTGATAATGAAGACTACACCATGTGTTTTTGAAGATTTTTCAGCTTTTCTCATTTCTGTGTCTTTCTCTACAATGAAGTGCTATCCATTGTACATGAAGATGGTGAATATACTTTATTTATTTCTCTCTCCTAATACTCATTTCTGTTAAGCCCTTGCATGTTGTATGAGATATTAGGGTGGAGGGGCAGTCTGTGACTAAAGAAATGTATTAGTCGTGGTTCTCTAGAGGGACAGAACTAATAAGATATATATATATATACACACACACATATACACACATATATATCCATATATATACACGTGTGTGTGTGTATATATGTATGTATATATAAAGGGGAGTTTATTAAGTATTAACTCACACGATCACAAGGTCCCACAATAGGCCATCTGCAAGCTGAGGAGCAAGGAGAGCCAGTTTGAGTCCCAAAACTGAAGAACTTGGAGTCTGATGTTCAAGGGCAGGAAGCATCCAGCATAGGAGAAAGATGTAGGCTGAGAGGCTAAGCCAGTCTCACCTTTTCATGTTTGTCTGCCTCCTTATATTTGTTGGCAGCTGGTTAGATTGTGTCCACCCAGATTAAGAGTGGATCTGCCTTCCCCAACTCACTGACTTAAATGTTAATCTCTGGCAACACCCTCACAGACACACCTAGGATCAATACTTTGCATCCTTCAATCTAATCAAGTTGACACTCAGTTTTAACCATCACAAAAAACATCTAAATGAATTGGCTTGTTTGAAGATCCAACTCATGACTTCAGTTCCAGTAACACCCTGAAGACCATCAGGAAATGAAGTTAATCTAGCGCTGGGAGCCTAAGATGAGAGACGAGCCTAAGCTTCTAAAGTTTCCAGAAGGCAGGCGTGAATTGGGGGTAAAAAATGCTGGGTTTTCCATTAGATCAATTTTTTTTTTCAACTTTTTCTGACCAAGATCCCCTTAGCGTTTCCATCACACCTGCTTCAAGCTCAGATGAGCATCAAGTTGTTGTGAGGCATTTTGAGGCCCTTCCGATCACACATATTTTTACTGACAGCTTTCTCTGACCTTGTAATGTGCCTATTTTACAACAGAGTGCCTTACTCAGTCTCTATTGCTCTCTGGAGCCTCATTCAGTAAGTGACAACCAATCTTAGGCTTGGAGGATAGCTGTGCTGACATTCTACCTGGTGATCTCTCTAGTGATTTAGAAGTCTGCACAGATGGGACAGGGAGCACTCTTAATTAGCATAGGAGATGTAGGAATTCAAGCAGAACCTGTATAAAATGCTGGAAACCCCAGTTTTATGTGCTGAAGGAGAGAATCTTTTCAGTTTTCAAGATTTTTTAATTGAAAACTTTTTTTTTTTTTTTTTTTTTTTTGAGACGGAGTCTTGCTCTGTCGCCCAGGCTGGAGTGCAGTGGCCGGATCTCAGCTCACTGCAAGCTCCACCTCCTGGGTTTACGCCATTCTCCTGCCTCAGCCTCCCGAGTAGCTGGGACTACAGGCGCCCGCCACCTCGCCTGGCTAAGTTTTTGTATTTTTTAGTAGAGACGGGGTTTCACCGTGTCAGCCAGGATGGTCTCGATCTCCTGACCTCGTGATCCGCCCTTCTCGGCCTCCCAAAGTGCTGGGATTACAGGCTTGAGCCACCGCGCCCGGCCGAAAACTTTTAAACACAAAAATCACATAAAATGTGATTCTGGAAACATAGCATCTTCACATATAAACTTAAACTGCCAGGTGAGTATTTGTCATTCACTGGCTTTCACCAGAAGATGAGTTTGTCTCATAAAAAGTTATCAACATGGGCTGGGTACAGTGGTTTATGCCTGGAATCCTAGCAGACTTTGAGACCAGCCTGGGCAACATAGCATGACCCTATCTCTAAAAAAACAGTAAAACAAACAAAGAAAACCCCCCAAAAAACAAAGAGCAGTTATCAACAGGTCAGATGCTGTGCAAGGAGAGAAGTATAAAAATATCATGATCCCTGATATTTCAGTTGCATTTGTTCTGCATGTGACTTAATGAAAATGATGGCAGAGTTTCACTGGTGAGAATTGCACTTTTTGTTAGTAGCGGCAAATCCTAACAGGTCTGTGACAACCCATTTCTTGCCTCCTCAGAGAAAAGAATTTGGCTGAGCAGCATAAGGGAGAGTGACAGTGAGAGACTGAGGCAAGTTTTAGAACAGGAGTGAAAGTTTATTAAAAAGTTTCAGAGCAGTAATGAAAGGAAGTGAACTTGGAAGAGGGACAAGCGAGCAACCTGAGAAAACCAAGTGCCCTATCAGACCTTTGACTTGGGGTCTTCTGCACTGGCATGGTTCTAGGGTTTGTGTCTCTCCTCCCTTGATTTTTCCTTGGGGTGTGCTGTCCTCGCCCACAGTGGCCTTTCAGCACTTGGGAGGGGATACATGCATATGTGTTTAGTAGAGTTGTATGAATGCTCGTTTGAGGATTTTTGTGGAGTCGAATGTTCCTCAAGGAAGGTCATATACCAGCTAGACTCTGCCATTTTGCCTCTTAGTGCACATGCTTGAGCCCACTCTCCCATGCCTGGGATCTTACTGGGAAGCTGCTGACCACCAACTTCAGGTGTTTTCTGTCTATCGGGATACTGCCTTTCCTTGGTACTGACTGCAACAAATTACTATATTATTATTTCTTTTATTTATTGAAGTCATAAAACTTCTTTCCTTCCTTCCTTCCTTCCTTCCTTCCTTTTCTTTCTTTCCTTCCCTCCTTCCTTCCTTCCTTCTTTCTTTCTCTTTCTTTCTTTCTCTTTCTCTCTTTCTTTCTCTTTCTTTCTTTCTTTCTTTCTTTCTTTCTTTCTTTCTTTCTTTCTTTCTTTCTTTCTTTCTTTCTTTCTTTCTTTCTTTCTTTCTTTCTTTCTTTCTTTTCTTTCTTCTTACCCTCCTCCCTCCTTTCCTTTCTTCTTTCCTAAATTCTCAATTATGTATTTATGTATTTATTTATTTATTTATTTTTAGAGTCTCACTCTGTCACCCTGGCTGGAGTGCAGTGGTATGATCTCAGCTGACTGCAGCCTCCGCTTCCTGGGTTCAAGGAATTCTCCTGCCTCAGCCTCCTGAGTAGCTGGGACTACAGGCATATGCCGCCACATCTGGTTAATTTTTGTATTTTTAGTAGAGACGGGGTTTCGCCATGTTGGCCAACCTGGTCTCAAACTCCTGATCTCAAGTGATCCACCCACCTCGACCTCCTGAATTATTATTTTAGAAAGACAGTTTAACAACTGCCTGACCATCACTTGACGGTTGCCTGACATCCCTGGGGTAGGAAGGAGCCCTCTCCTGCCCTGCTCATGTCTGCCTAGCTACCTCCTCCAACATTTTTAAATATGGGAGGAAATAATTCCTTTTCTAAGGTTTTGCCTTTGACAGTAGGCTGTAGAAAATGCTGTGTTGACCACTAAGCCAGACTATTTTGCTTCTCGAAAGATTGGAAGTGAGGTGTCCTGATAAATTCAAGAGAGAATCAGAACTTAGGAAGGCCCCCAGCTGAACATACTTGTGAGGGGTGCTGTAAGAAAAAACGCTTGGATTGGGTTTAAAGTTGCATGTAAGACAACTTCCTTAGGCAGAGTGTTAGTTGAAAGAGAGGCTGGCCAGACGTGGGGGTCATGGCTGTAATCCCAGCACTTTGAGTGGTGAGGCGGGTGGATTGCTTGAGCCCAGGAGTTAGAGCAGCCTGGGCACCATGGCAAGACCTTATCTCTACCGATCATAAAAAAAATTAGCTGGGTGTGATGGTGCATGTCTGTGTTCTCAGCTACTTGGGAGGCTGAGGTGGGAGAATTGCTTGAGTCCAGGAGGTTGAGGCTATATAGTGAGCCGTGATTTTGCCACTGCACTCCAGCCTGGGTGATAGAGAGAGAGATCCTGTCTCAAAAAAAAAAAAAAAAAAAAAAGAGCCTATAATTATAGAAGTCCTGTTGGTCCTGCTGGTATTCTGTTAAAAGGAAAGTTGTTTCCCTCCCCATTTTCTTTTGGGGGAGTGTCTTGAATTGGATCTCTTTTGTCTCATATGTGTTGTTTTTTTAAATTGGATTTTGCATTTGTTATTGTTGGTCATTGCTGTGCTCTATCCGAGAAGATTGTCCTTATAAGGAAGTAATCTGGTGGGTAATAGTGAATTTCAGTTGTTCTGAGCCCACACGTAGTCTTCTAACTTTCTTCTTGCCATGGGACTGAGAGAGTGCTCCTTGGGACGGAGGTAGGTTGTGCTCTATTTTCACAGATGTAGCTTCAGGTTAGCTACAAATTAGTAAGAAGTTTTGACAGCTCGGAGGCCAGAGTGGGGCTGGGAAGTGCTTTGGAGTTTGCTGAAGGAAAACAAAGATTCAAACCAAAGACTCTCCTGATTTGAGCTCAGATGAGCATTTCCTGATGTCAGGTGATCCAGTCTTTTCTAATTTGCTCCCGCACTTTTTGGAAGCATGTGAATTTGCCACTAAGCTAGTGCTGAGCTGTTTGGGAGGAAGATGAGTAGAGAATTCATGAAAAAAAAAATTCACTTTCTTTTTTGCATGACGAATCTAGGAATTCATTAAAAAAACTGTTCTTTTTTTTAGTTTTTAGATTCCTTCCTTCCTTCCTCCCTCCCTCCCTCCCTCCCTCCTTTCTTCCTTCCTTTCTTTCTTTCTTTCTTTCTTTCTCTTTCTTTCTTTCTTTCTTTCTTTCTTTCTTTCTTTCTTTCTTTCTTTCTTTCTTTCTTTCTTTCTTTCTTTCTTTCTTTCTCTCTCTCTCTCTCTCTCTTTCTTTCTCTTTTCTTTTCTTTCTTTTTTTTGGCAACAAGATCTGGCTCTGTCACTCGGGCTGGAGTGCAGTGGCACGGTCATGGCTCGCTGCAGCCTCCTGGGCTCAAGTGATCCTCCCACCTCAGCCTCCTCAGTAGCTGGGACTACAGGCATGTGCCACCACACCTGGCTAATTTTTTTATTTTTATTTTTTATTTTTTATTTATTTATTTTTTTTGAGACGGGGTCTCGCTCTGTCACCCAGGCTGGAGTGCAGTGGCTGGATCTCAGCTCACTGCAAGCTCTGCCTCCCAGGTTCACGCCATTCTCCTGCCTCAGCCTCCCGAGTAGCTGGGACTACAGGCGCCCGCCACCTTGCCCGGCTAGTTTTTTTTTTGTATTTTTTAGTAGAGACGGGGTTTCACCGGGTTAATTTTTTAATTTTTTGTAGAGGCAGAGTGTCACTCTGTGGTCCAAGTTGGTCTCAAACTCCTGAGCTCAAGTGATCTTCCTGCCTCAGCCTCCCAAAGTGTTGATATTACAAGTGTGAGCCCTTGTGCCTGGCTGACATAGTTGTTCTTGTGAATGGTTACTTAGAAATATTACTCTCAGTTGATTAAAAACAATAAATTCTTAGAAACAGGGTCTTGCCATGTTGCTCAGGCAGGTTTCAAACTCCTGGCCTCAGGTGATCCTCCCCCGTTGACCCCCCAAAGGGCTGGGATTACAGACGTGAGCCACTGCACCTGGCAGATTTTTAAAATGTAATTTAAAAACTTCTTTTCCTGTTTCCTGCAAACATTAGAGTCTGAGCTAACGACTTTTTGTTCAGTCTAGTGTCTGGGATTATTTTTTTCTGCCATCTTTTAAGATTTATGCCAAGTCGCTTTGAAAAAAGTTATAAATTTTTTTCTTGGTATTCATAAATGCACCAGTGATTTCAGTGTCACTTCATATCACATTAATCAATCATACAGAATACTTTGAAGTTCAGTAATAGCTGATAATTATTTATTTGGCTGGGTTTCAAAGCAATAACATCAAATGCTTCAATTGCTTAATTTTTCTAAAGTAAGACTGGGAACCTGGAATGATAAACTAGAATGGGAACCATTGACTTCATCTGGTCTGAGCTCTTACATTTTAGAAATGAGTACACTAGGCCTGAAGAGAGTCTTAAATGAAGTTAAAGGATGCACTTGAGTCAGAGAGAGGAGAAAAAGAGAAGAGAGAGAAAGATTAAAAAGTTAAGCAAAAAAAAGTTCTCCATTGAAGGATTTCTTTAAAAAATTTTTTTTTTAATTTTCTTTTTAGAAAATAGATTTGGGGTCTTGCTATGTTGCCCAGGCTGGTCTTGAACTTCTGGGCTGAAGTGATCTGCCTGTCTTAGCCTCCCAGACTGCTGGGATTACAGGTGTGAGCCACTATGCCTGGCCTCCATTGAAGGATTTCTTAGAGCTGCTAATGTGTTAACAAGCATTGTAAATCTCCAAGATGGGGAGAATTTTTTATTTTGGAGAAATTTAATAAGCAGTGTTTCCCAGCTGATTGGCCAAGGTTCCCTTTTTTGACAGAGCACTGGGCAAGTCTAGTGTTCATCGGCCACACTTTAGAATTTGTTCTTCTTTAGCTTGACTTGTTTTTTAACCAAAATGTGTATTTTTTTCAACTTTTATTTTAAGTTCAGGGACACATGTACAAGATGTGCAGGTTTGTTACATAGGTAAATGTGTACCATGGTGGTTAGCTGCACAGATCAACCCATCACATAGGTATTCAGTCCAGCATCCACTAGCTAGTCTTCCTGATGCTCCTCCTCCCCCAACCACCCTCCTCTGAGAGGCCCCAGTGTGTGTTGTTAGCCCCCATGTGTCCATGTGTTCTCATCATTCAGCTCTCACTGAGAGCATGTGGTATTTGGTTGTCTCTTTCTGCATTAGTTTGCTGAGGATAACAGCTTCCAACTCCATCCATATCCCTGCAAAGGACGTGATCTCCTTCCTTCTTATGGGTGCCTAGTATTCCATGGTGTATACGGACCACATTTTCTTTATCCAGTCTATCACTGATGGACATTTAGGTTGATTCCATGTATTTGCTACTGTGAATAGTGCTGCAATGAACATACGTGTGCATATATCTTTATAATAGAATGATTTCTATTCCTTTGGGTATAGTAAAGGGATTGCTGGGTCAAATGGTATTTCTGCCTCTGGTTCTTTGAGGAATCACTACACTGTTTTCCACAATGGTTGAACTAATTTACACTCCCACCAACAGTGTAAAAGTGTTCCTTTTTCTCAGCAACTTTGCCAACATCTGTTGTTTTTTGCTTTTTTAGCCATTTAGCCATTCTGACTGGCGTGAGATGGTACCTCATTGTGGTTTTGATTTGCATATCTCTAATAATCAGTTATATTGAGCTTTTTTCCCCCATATGTTTGTTGGCCACATGTACATCTTCTTTTTTTTTTTTTTTGAGATGGAGTCTTGCTCTGTTGCCCAGGCTGGAGTGCAGTGGAGCCATCTCGGCTCACTGCAAGCTCCGCCTCCCTGGTTCACGCCATTCTCCTGCCTCAGCCTCCCGAGTAGCTGGGACTACAGGTGCCTGCCCGGCTAATTTTTTGTATATTTAGTAGAGACAGGGTTTCACTGTGTTAGCCCGGATAGTCTCAATCTCCTGACCTCGCGATCTGCCCACCTAGGCCTCCCAAAGTGCTGGGATTACAGGCGTGAGCCACCGCGCCTGGCCACATCTTCTTTTGAGAAGTGTCTGTTCATGTTCTTTGCCTACTTTTTAATGGGTTTGTTTATTTTTTTCTTGTAAATTTGTTTAAGTCCCTTGTAGACTCTGGATATTAGACCTTTGTCAGATGGATAGATTGCAGAAATTTTCTCCCATTCTGCAAATTTTCTATTCACTCTGATGATAGTTTCTTTTGTTGTGCAGAAGCTCTTTAGTTTAATCAGATCCCACTTGTCAATTTTTGCTTTTGTTGCAATTGCTTTTGGCGTTTCTGTCATGAAATCTCTGCCTGTGCCTATATCCTGAATGGTATTGCCCAGATTTTCTTCTAGGGTTTTTATGGTTTTGGGTTTTACATTTAAGTCTTCAATCTATCTTAATTTTTCTATAAGGTATAAGGAAGAGGTCCAGTTTCAGTTTTCTGTATATGGCTAGCCAGTTATTCCAGTACCATTTATTGAATAGGGAATTCTTTCCCCATTGCTTGTTTTTGTCAGGTCTGTCAAAGATCAGATGGTTGTAGGTGTGTGGTCTTATTTCTGAGATCTCTTTTCTCTTCCATTGATCTATGTGTTTGTTCTTGTACCAGTACCATGCCGTTTTGGTTACTGTAGCCTTGTATTATAGTTTGAAGTTGGGTAACATAATGTCTCCAGGTTTGTTCTTTTTACTTAGGATTGTCTTGGCTATTTGGGCTCTTTTTTGGTTCCATATGAATTTTCAAATAGTTTTTTTTCTAATTCTGTGAAGAATGTCAATGGTAGTTTAATGAGAATAGCATTGAATCTATATATTACTTTGAGCCGTATGGCCATTCTCATGATATTAATTCTTTCTATCCAAGAGCATGGAATGTTTTTCCATTTGTTTGTGTCCTGTCTGGTTTCTTTGAGCAGTGGTTTTTAGGCCTCCTTGAAGACATCCTTTTCTTCTGTCCTTAGCTGTATTCCTAGGTATTTTATTCTTTTTGTAGCAATTGTGAATGGGAATTCATTCATGATTTGGCTCTCTATTTGCCTGTTGTTGGTGTATAGGAATGCCAGTGATTTTTGCACATTGATTTTGTTTCCTGTGACTTTGCTGAAGTTGCTTATCAGCTTAAGAAGGTTTTGGGCTGAGGTGATGGGGTTTTCTAGATATAGGATTATGTCATCTGCCAAAATGTGTATTTTTTCTATGTGAAACAATGTTAACAGCTTTTTTCTTTTTTCTTTGAGACAAGGTCTGGCTCTATCACTCAGGCTAGAGTGCAGTGGTGCAGTCTTGGCTCACTGCAGTCTCTGCCTCCTGGGCTCAAGCCTCCCACCTCAGCCTCCCAAGTAGCTGGGACCACAGGTGCATACCACCATACCTGGCTAATTTTTGTACTTTTTGCAGAGATGGGGTTCCGCCATGTTGTCCAGGCTGGTCTTGAACTCCAGAGCTCAAGGGATCCACCTGCCTCGGCCTCCCAAAATGCTGGGATTACAAGCGTGAGCCACTGTGCCCAGCCAAGAATGAAATTCTGAAATAATGTGGCTATGCATGGAGGTTTGAACAACAAACCTCTTCTCATTTCTTCTCACTTGTCAAGGCCTGTTCAAATTATGATGGCAATTATTGTGTCTGTTCTAAAGAATGTGTTTCTGGAGTAGTGATTTTATATAAAACTAAATATATTCACTGTAAAACAGCACACCCCAAAAAAGCACACTCAAAGAAAACATTAATTAAGTTGCAGTCAAAATTACTAGATTGACCAGGATTAATTGAAGATTTTTATTATTCTCCTCCCAGAAGCATGTTAGAGCTGTGAGGACAGAGTTTCACGCTGGTCATCCCCACCTCTATTCTCAACCCTTAAGTAGTGATTGTCAGAAAGTAGATGCTCAGTCAGTAAACATTTGTGGAATAAAGTAATTCAGATTATTTTATTAGCCAGTTATTTTTGAATTGGAAAGACTATGCAGATATACATTTAAACATTAAAAATTACATGGTGGGAAGTGATGTTTACTCTCACTTAAGACTTTGGGCTCCCACTCTTAGTTCTCTTCCCCAGAAGCAATCACTAATCAGTTTATACAGTGTAGTTCTAGAAAGTCCTATGCATATTTAAGCATATATACACATATGTACATATACTTATCTATGTGTATCTATAGATATGCATGTATATTAATATATAGTTTTTATACACTGGTGAAGGCATAGTTTAGAGACTGTTCTATGTTTTGGTATTTTGTCACTTAGTAGCCATCTTATGAATATATTTTGAGAATTTCCATCTAATAAATGAAACATTTTATCTCACTGATATCTTACTTTGTGAAAATGATTGAGGTGGACTATCTTTCCCTGTGTTCATAAGCCATTTGTGTTTCCTTTCTATGAACTGTCTCTTTAAGCTTTGTGCCTGTTTTTCTATTGGTTTACTGGTCTTTTATAATTGATTTGTAAGAGGTCTTTATTCATGAAAGACATGAACTCATTGTCATATGCGTTGAAATATTTTTCCCAGTTGATCATTTGTCTTTTGACTTTGTATGGTATTTTTTTTCCCATGCTGGAAAAAACCCTCAAATGTATTTTATGTAGTCACATTTGCTAATCTCTTTGGAATTCGGGTTTTGTATATTTTTTTGTTTGTTTCAAGACAGAATCTTGCTCTGTCACCCAGGCTGGAGTGCAGTAGCACGATCTCAGCTCACTGCAACCTCCGCTTCCTGGGTTCAAGCGATTCTCCTGCCTCAGTCTCCCGAGTAGTTGGGATTACAGGCACCTGCCACCATGACCAGCTGAGTTTTATATTTTTAGTAAAGACAGGGTTTCACCATGTTAGCCAGACTGGTCTTGAACTCCTGACCTCAGGTGATCTGCCTGCCTTGGCCTCCCAAAATGTTGGGATTGCAGGTGTGAACCACTGCACCCGGTCTTGTACATTGTGTAGAAAAGCCTTCTCAGATCCAAAAAGAAATAAATTATCCCACATTTACCTGGAATAGTTTTGTGATTTTCTTTTTATTATTTATTTATTCATTTTATTATTATTTTTCAAATAGAGATGGGGTCTTGCCATCTTGCCCAGGCTGGTCTCAAACTCCTGAGCTTAAGTATTCCTTCCACCTTGGGCACCCAAAGTGCTAGGATTACAGGCATGAACCACTGTAACTGACCATAATTTTATTTTATATATCCAAATATTTGATTCACCTGTAATTTATTTTGATAAAAGGTAACTTTATTAGATGTGTTCCAGATGGCTAGCCAGTTGGATAAGCCACATGTCTCTGCTGGTTTGAAATGTTGTCTGTTTCACATTCTGACTTTCAATGTATTTATGCATTCATTTTAAAAAATTAACTTTGTTATGAAAAATTTCAAACTTATCAAAGTAGACAAAATAATAAAATGAAGTCCCATTGTACTCATCACTTAGCTTCAAAACTTTCAATGTGATCAGTCTTGTTTCATCTGTATCTTCCCTCTGTGTATACATATATATATATACACACACACACACACACACACACACACACACACACACACACGTATTTTTTTTTTTTTAAGATGGAGTTTCGCTTTTGTCATCCAGGCTGGAGTGCAATGGCACCATCCTGGCTCACTGCAACCTCCACCTCCCGGGTTCAAACGATTCTCCGTCCTCAGCCTCCCAAACAGTTGGGATTACAGGCATCTGCCACCACGCCCTGCTAATTTTTGTATTTTTAGTAGAGACAGGGTTTCTCCATGTTGGCCAGGCTGGTCTTGAACTCCTGACCTCAGGTGATCTGCCCACCTCAGCCTCCCAAAGTGTTGGGATTACAGGTATGAGCCACTGCATTGGGCTCTGCATATTGTTTTGAAGGAATCAGACATCATGTCATTTTGAGATATTTCTGCATGTGTCTGGTTTAGTTTGGGTTACTCCAGAAGCAGATCCTGAGACAAAGATGGTAATGCAAGTATTTATGTGTAAATACCAAATAAATGTTTATTTGTAAATGCCAAATAAATGTTTGGTACAATGAGACAGGGAAGGGAAACAGATCAATAGGGCGAGCATCAAAAAGCTTGTCACCACCAACTATGGCTTCATCCTGCTGCAGAATTCCTGGGGGCTGTGGAGAATACATGTTCCCTGTCCCCAAGAATAAGAGAACTGGAATATGTATTCATCAACCCCCAACAGTCATTGGTTGAGGGGCGCTAGGGGTGAATATGGAGAGGACAGCTATGTGGATTCCTCAGCACTTCTAGTCCCTCGTGCACATGGATCTGGGGCTAGTAAAGACCTCAGGCAAAGGAACCCAGATGCTGGGAGTTGGAAACTGGGCAGGGTATCTAAGGCAATGGTTCAGAACCAAGGGCATGGGATGCAGAGCTGACAACACCTGCTAGAATCTCTTGTTAAAAAGCACTTGTCACATCTAAAAAGATTAATAAAGTTCTCCAATAATATTAAATAATGTTCGAATTCCTCTAATTTTTCATACACTTGTTTTGTTTTTGTTGTTTGTTTGAATTAGATTTCAAGTATAGTTTATGTATTACAATTTCTACATTTAAAAATTGCGTTTAATGTATAGGCTGCTCATTTCTTTTGAGATAATTTTTTTTTTTTTTTTTTTTTTGAGATAAAGTTTCATTCTGTCATCCAGGCTAGAGTGCAATGGTGTAATCTCAGCTCACTGCAACCTCCACCTCCCTGGCTCAAGCGATTCTCGTGCCTCGGCCTCCTGAATAACTGGAATTACAGACATGCACCACCATGCCCAGCTAATTTTTGTATTTTTAGTAGAGAGGGGGTTTCACCATGTTGACCAGACTGGTCTTGAACTCCTGACCTCATTGATCTGCCTCCCTCAGCCTCCCAAAGTGCTGATATTACGGGTGTGAGTCAACATGCCTGGCCAACATTTTCTTTAGGAGGCAGTTTTACCTCTTCTTTTCCAAGTCTTTAAGTCTTTTATTTTTTCTTATTTTATTACATTGGTTAATACTGCCAGTACAATGATAGCAGAAGTATGCGATAGCACATCATTTGCATTTTTCCCAACCGTAGGGGTGGGTGCATGTGTGTGTGTGTGTGTGTGTTGAAAACTTTACAACTTTTTGTAGAGGCAGGGCCTCACCATTTTGCCCAGGCTGGTCTTCAGCTCCTGGCCTGAAGTGATTCTCCTGCCGCAGCCTCCCAAAATGCTGGGATTACAGGTGTGAGACACCTTGCCCAGCCTGTAGGTGGCCTTTTCATGAGATGAAGTTCCCTTCTATTTCTTGCATGCCTGAAGGTTTTTTGTTTAGTTTTTAATTATAAGTGTTTTTGAAGTTTGGTGAATGCACTTTCGGCACCTATTGAGGTAATCATGTGGTTTTCCCCTTTATTGTTTTAATATGATGATATATATTGATTGAATTTCAAATGTTAAGCTTGGGTAACCACACAGTCATTGTATAATATCCTTTTTATTTTTTGTTGAGTTCAATTTGCAAATATTTTGGTAAGAGCTTTTGCTTCCATGCTCATGAGAAATACTGGTCTACAGTTTTCTTTTCTTAAAATGTTCAGGTTAGGTTTTGGTATCGGGGTTCCATTGTCCTCATGAAAAGACTTGAGAATTATTTCCTCCTCTACCTTCTACCTTCTAAAAGGTTTTGTAAGGTTCCTTGGGTTTTTTTTTTTTTTTTTTTCTCTCTCTTAGGAAGAGTCTCTCTCTGTCACCCTGGCTGAAATGTAGTGGTGTGATCTTGGCTCACTGCAGTGTGTGCCTCCCAGGTTCAAGCAATTCTCCTGCCTCAGCTTCCCAAGTAGCTGGGACTATAGGCTCGTGCCACCATTCCTGGCTAACATTTTTGTATTTTTAGTAGAGATGGGGTTTTACCATTTTGGCCAGGCTAGTCTTGAACTCCTGACCTCAGGTAATCTGCCTGCCTCTGACTGCCAAAGTGCTGGGATTACAGACGTGAGCCACCATGCCTGACCTAGGTCTTTTGGATGCTTTTTATATTTTACTTCTCCAAAGGTTGAGAAGGAAATTTATAAATATACATATCGCCCTCTTTCCTGAAATGTTTATCTAGTATATAAGTTTATGAGTAAAAACTATTTTGAATCATCTCTAGGTTTTATTTATACACATATTATAATTACTTACCTTCTAAAATTAGCATAGATATTTGAAGCTTCAGAATTACCATTCAAAGGTAACGTTGTTCAAATGTAACATTTATTCGTGTATATACATATAGGCTGGGCATGGTGGATCACCCCTGTAATCCCAGCACTTTGGGAGGTTGAGATGGGAGGATTGCGTGAGCCCAGGAGTTCGAAACTAGCCTGGGCAACATGGAGAAACCCCGTCTCTACAAAAAATACAAAAACTAGCCTGGTGCGGTGGTGTGCGCCTAAAGTCCCAGCTAGTCAGGAGGCTAAGGTGGGAGGATTGCTTGAGCCCAGGAGGTCAAGGCTAGTGAGCTGTGATTGTACCACTGTGCTCCAGTCTGAGCAACAGAGCAAGATTCTGTCTTAACAACAACAACAACAAAGAATTCATGTATACACATATACATAGATACACACGTATATGTGTGAGTGTCTATATATATGTCTATAGATAAAATTATATATATAATTTTTTAAACATGGGGTCTTGCTATGTTGCCCAGGCTGATCTAGAGCCCATGGGCTCAAGCAATCCTCCCACATTAGTCTCTCAAGTAGCTGGAATCACAGGCTAGTCCCACAGTGCCCGGCCATGTACGTATAGTTTTGTATGGGAAATTTAATATACTTCATTTACGCACAATTGGTACGCTCAGTCCTTCCTATCCTAGGAAGGGGTTCTCTGGATACGTAGTGTGACAGCCAGCTTTAAACAACTTTTCTTATTATTCCATAAACCAAGATGTCTAAAAATTGACTACTACCCTTTTTAATCAGTGACAGGAATTAAGAATATTAAGGTTTATTTAAATTCTCAGTTGCACCAAAATCGTTATTAGAGCCAGTTTTTCTAGGCTTCTTGAAAACAAAGCTTTTCCTCAGGGCAGTTGAGCCAGTTGCACTCATTGAGTCTCATCTCTTTTTATTTTCCCCAAACTCTTTTTCTCTAGAGTGAAACGAGCTGTGAAGTGGCCAAAAGATGAACAGGAAAGAGAAAAGAAAAAGGCGAGGTTTTGAATTAGATACAAATTGGAAAAATAAGTCTTGAAATAGTTGAAAATGATTATTCCTTTTATTTTTGCTTATTTGATACTTATGAACTATATGGTCAGCTTCTAGGATTTATCATTCAGGAGTTTTGGAGTTTTGTTTTCATTCTTTTTCACTTTTTTATTACTTAGATAACAACATACGAATAAAAATGAGGAAACAGTTTTGCAGATTGAAACTCAAAACAACAGAATAAAAGCGAGATAAGAGCAATTTATTCTAAATTAGTGCTCGGAAGGGAATATTCTCATAATTTACGTGTTATATTTTTGGAAAAAAATGCTCGAGTCTAAAATATGATTGGCCTCCTTAAATAGAGAAGGGAGAGTTAGAACAGATATTTATGTTGTGATTTGAAATTTTGGGGACATAGCAATGATTAAGAGAACTCTTGAAAGCCAAGAATTTTCTCTTTTTCCAAAAAAAAAGCCCATGCCTGAGCCGTGTATTGGGAGCGTGGAACAGACTTCAGGCTTGTTTATATAGGCAGGGAGTGCATTCAAACACGATCTTGCTAATCTTGAAGTATCACACCCGGAGCTAGTCGCTGCTTTTGAAGGCTTTTTAAATTTAAATAAGATGTTTCCCCCCCTTCGTGTCTCAATTTAATTCTGTGCTTCTCACACACTGATAAAAATAAGACATGACACATGCTTTGGTTAGGCTTGGAAAGCAATGATTGATAGCAAGAGAGAACCCTGAACCAGAGAAAGGGAATTAAAAAGGACCTGGCTGGGGGGGACTATCTTCTGTTTTCTTAACATGGAAAACATCTTAGGAGTAGAAACAATGTTTTGAACAAATATATTTAAAAAATGTTTAGTAGGCACATTTTTCTGCCATGTTATAGTGAGAAACAGATGTAGATGCTGTTAAATCATGTCAAATATGAACTGCCCGTGTACCCCATGTATATGTGTAAATATTTAACTAGAAAAACAGTCCCATGAGAACTATTCTGGAGTGATCTTGGAAGCAGGAAGCCACAAATTATAGGTCTGAAATTTACCACGCATGGCTTATGAGTCCAGATAAGTAAAACCAAATGAAAAGACTGAAAATTTTATAAATAGCTCATGTTTTTGGGTAAGGGGAGGGAAGGGAAAAGCAGAATGAATTTTAATATACTTCATTCACGCACAATGGGTACATTCAATTATAACCAGAGTACTAAGAATAATATGACAGTAATTTAGTTATGCATTTAAATCTAAGATATTAGTTATCACCCTGCTGCATAGACAAAATTACTATGGAATCATAGCTTATCTTCAATTAGGTTCTAAAGTCAGCACATAAAGCAAAAATTACAAACATTCACATTTATCCTTGAAAGTTGCCCTTGTTGATATCATGTTTGAGACAGACACACCTAAGTCTGCTATCGTGGCCAGTGCCAAAACACATCATATCTTCTGAAGGTTCCAGAAGATGAAACTGGCTTTTGTTTATGGATGGAATGAGGGAAAAAAATAATTATTGACATCGGATGCATGTTGTATAGAAAATATGTTTTGTTTTCTTCTTCTTCTTTTTTTTTTTTTGAGACAGGGTCTCTCTCTGTCACCCAGGCTAGAGCGCAGTGGTGCGATCTTGGCTCACTGCAACCTTCCCATCCTGGGCTCAAGCAATCTACCCACCTTGGCCTCCCAAAGTGCTGAGACTACAGGCGTGAGCCACCATACCCGGCCAGAAGCACATCATGATTCTAGTAAGGTGGAAATGAAAGCAGATTTGTGCCTTCCATCTCAGTACCAATCTGGGGCTTATCCTTCTGAAGCGGAAGAGTGGAATGAATCCTGCCCTACATTATTCCTTTATTTGTTTTCAAGTTAAATTTTAATTTCATGGAAATAATATTCTCTAATTACCTTCTGTGACTTAAATTATTTTATTGGGGCATGGCCTTCATGTAGTGAAAGGCACAGGTCATAAGTGTTGCAGTTCCATGAGTTTTGACAAATGCGTATGTTCATGGAACTCAAACTATTACCAAAAACCAGAATATTTCCCGTCTTGCTCCACTGAGGTCAATCCCACCAGCCTCTACTCTCATTGGGGACAACCACTGTTCAGATTTCTTTCTCCAAAGGTTAGTCTTGCCTGTTCCAGAACTTCATAGAAAAGGCATTATGTGGCTTGCACTTTTACATACCTGACTTCTTTTGTTCAGCATGATGTGTGTGAGATTAATCTATGCTCTTGGGTAAATTATCAGTAGTATTTTGTTTCTGTTTATTACTGTATATTCTGTCTTATGAACATATTACAATTTATCTGTTCCTAATGATGGACAGTTGGGTTGTTTCCAACCTGAATTATAAGCAAACTAACTATGAATATTCACAGACAAATCTTTGCATGGATACGTGTTTTTCTTTCTTTTGAGTAAATACTAAAGGGCAGAACTGGTGGTCACAGAACATGTTATGTTTAACTTTATCAGAAAGCACCACACATTTAAAAAAAAAACACGGTTGCAGCCTTTTACATTCTCACCTTTGTATGAGAGTTCTTTTTGCTTCAGATCTGACCAACATCTTTCTGACTTTTGCCATTATAGTGGGTGTGGAGTGGTATCTCATTGTGGTTGTATTGCATTTTCCTGATGATTCACTGTGTTGAGCACTGTTTTATGTGTTTATTGGCCATTTTTACATTTTTTTGTTAAGTGTCCATGTCATTTGCTCTTTTTTTCTTTTTTCTTTTTTTTTTTGAGATGGAGTCTAGCTCTGTTGCCCAGGCTGGAGTGCAGTGGTGCAATCTTGGCTCACTGCCACCTCCGCCTCCCGGGTTCAAGTGATTCTCCTGCCTTAGCATCCTGAGTAGCTGGGAACGCAGAAGCCTGCCACCATGCCCAGCTAATTTTTTGTAGTTTTAGTAGAGATGGGGTTTCACTGTGTTGGCCAGGCTGGTCTCGAACTCCTGACCCTGTGATCTACCCACCTCAGCCTCTGAAAGTGCTGGGATTATAAGCGTGAGCCGCCATGCCTGGCCCATTTGCTCATTTTTAGTTTGTCTACTTGTCATTTTATTATTGAGTTGGAGGAATTCTTTATGTATTCTAGGTACAGATTATTTGACAGATATATGTTTGATGACGATTTTCTCCCAGCTTGTGGCTTGCTTATTTTATTAATGTCACTTGTGATTAGAATTTTTTTTCTTTTATGTTTAGTGCTTTCTGCATCCTGAGTAAGAAATCCCCAAGATCACAAAAATATTACTTTATATTTTCTTCTGGAAGCTTTATAGTTTTGGCTGTCAAGTTTAGGTCTGTGAGGTAGGCATTGAAGTTAATTTTTTTTCATATGACTATCCAGTTTTTCCATCAGTATTATTATTATTCCAATTAACTAATTAATTTTAATTGACAAAATTGTATCTACTTACTAGGTTCACGTTGTTTTAAAATATGTATATATTGTGGAATGGCTAAATTGAACTAAATGACATTGTCTAACTTTACACACTCATTTTTTGTTGTGAGAACCCTTAAAATTTACTCTTTCAGTGATTTTCAGGAATACAACATACTGTTATTAACTGTACTCACCTTGTTGTACAATCGCTCTCTTGAATTTATTCCTCTTGTCTCATTGAACTTTTGTATAGTTTGACCAACATCTCCTCCTCCCCTAACCCTTGGTAACTATCCACCATCCTATTCGTTGCATCTCTGAGTTCAACCTCTTTAGAATCCACATGTAAGTGAGAGTGTGCAGTATTCTTTTTCTGTGTCTGGCTTATTGCATAACATTAACATAATGTTTTCCAGGTTTATTCATGTTGTGAATGACAGGATTTCCTTCTTTTATTAAGGCAGAATAGTATACCTTGTGTATCCAGGCATAACTCAGAGATATTGCAGGTTTGGTTCCAGACCACAGCAATAAAGTGAGTATCACAATAAAGTGAGTTACATTAAGGTTTTTGGTTTCCCAGTGCATATAAAAGTTATGCTGTGCTATAGTTTATTAAGTGTACAATAGCCTATGTCTAAATAAATATGCTTCCCTATGAGTGAAGGAGAGGGTCCATAATGGCAACCCAACCAGGGTTTTACAGAGTGCTACCTAAAGTGAAGGTTAAGAATTTGCACATGTTGGCGGGGAGCAGTAGGTCTTGCCTATAATGCCAGCACTTTGGGAGGCCAAGGCAGGCAGATTGCTTGAGGCCAGGAGTTGAAGACTAGCCTGGCCAATGTGGTGAAACCCTGTCTCTACTGACAATACAAAAATTAGCCGGGCCTGGTGGTTCATGCCTGTACTTGTAGCTACTTGGGAGGCTGAGGCACAGGAATAACTTGAACTTGGGAGGCGGACATTGCAGTGAGCCAAGATTGGGCCACTGTACTTCAGCCTGAGACACAGAGTGAGACTGTCTCAAAAAAAAAAAAAAAAAAAATTGCACATTTTAATTTTGATTCTAAATTTCTGTACTTAGGTTTTCATCAATTTCCCATTAATGTTTATATTTAAAACTTCAAATCTGACTCTGTTTTCCCTATTCGAAGACAGATGGGGGATTGATATCTCAGGGCCAAATACAGGGATGCTAGTGTGTCTGGATTATCAGCTCCCGAGCGTGGTGTAGATCCACAGGACTAAGATAAAATCCGGGACTTAGTTGTCATTAATGGTGGATACTGGCCCATTCCCATCTGTGATCCTTGCCACAAAGGAAATTGACTTAGAGCCTCTGACTCTAGTTCTTGCCTTATGCCTTATAACTATGTTCAAAATAAGGATCTTAACGCTGAACTCCATACTGGGGATCTGGGCTACTTGTAACTCAGTTTATTCATGTCAATAAAACAGCTGTTATTAGAGAAAGCTGTTCAGTTTCTTTCTTTTTTTTTTTTTTTTGAGACGGAGTCTCACTCTGTCGCCCAGGCTGGAGTGCAGTGGCCGGATCTCAGCTCACTGCAAGCTCCGACTCCTGGGTTTGCCCCATTCTCCTGCCTCAGCCTCCCGAGTAGCTGGGACTACAGGTGCCCGCCACCTTGCCCGGCTAGTTTTTTGTATTTTTTAGTAGAGACGGGGTTTCACCCTATTAGCCAGGATGGTCTCGATCTCCTGACCTCGTGATCCACCCGTCTCGGCCTCCCATAGTGCTGGGATTACAGGCGTGAGCCACCGCGCCTGGCCAAGCTGTTCAGTTTCTAAGGGCTCCCACTCTTTACTTTCATGGACCCTGTTTTTCTCTGTAGAAATGTCATGTTCATAGAAATGCTCTGGCCCTACAAATATTTACTGAGCACCAAGATGAGTAAGTGCTTAGGGTACAAGAGTGAGCAAAAGTATTCACTGTTCATGTTCTCCAAGGACTTTTAGTCTAATGGAGAGACAGATGTTAATCAAGTAATCACACTAGTGGGCTAGGCGTGGTGGCTCATGCCTCTAATCCCAGCACTGTGGGATGCCAAGGCGGGTGGATCATCTGAGGTCAGGAGTTCAAGATTAGCCTGGCCGACATGGTGAAACCCTGTCTCTACTAAAAATACAAAAAAATTAGCTGGTCGTGGTAGCACATGCCTGTAATCTCAGCTACTCAGGAGGCTGAGGCAGGAGAATCCCTTGAACCTGGGAGGTGGAGGTTGTGGTGAGCCGAGATTGTGCCACTGCACTCCAGCCGGGGCGACAGAGCAAGACACAATCTCAAAAAAAAAAAAAAAAAAAGTGAAGGCATTAGTGAAGGCATCATTACAAAGTAGATGGGGCCCTCCCTGAAGGGAAAGGTCTTACCCTTTTCTATGAGTACTTATCCCCGAGATTTTTAGGGATAAAAAAAATTTTCAAAAACTTGTTCTTTTGTGGTTTTGATCTTATCTCAGTTTTGTCTTTTACAAAACTAAGAGCTATTTAGACTATTGTGTTTTTCATGTGAAAACTTGAGATGAACTGGGGAAATGATCAATAGATACGAGAATTCAATTAGAAACAGTAATTAATACTTTTCTGAGTTTTTCTTTAATGTTAGACGAGGCAAATGAATTCTTAGGATACTACAGTAGAAAGAGAAACACAAGAGGAAGGGCAAGTTTTAAAAAGTAAGAAGAAAGCAAAGTTTTCTAGGTAGATAGATCTGATTTTCACTAGTTTTTTCTTAGTATCTTTGTTGGTAATATAAACATAGGTATATTTGCATTTTTTTGTATTTTTAGTTATGGGCTCAAACTTATATACAAATGATTATGTCATTAATCTTTCCAATATGCTTGGCCCTCTTTTGCAAGAATTACTGGGCACAGAGCCATAGTGGCCAATTTGATTCTCCTATTGACATTTATATTGGGCATTTCCCCTGACCCTGTTCTCAGTTTCTTATCTAAGATGAACTGATAATCCTCCAAAGACTTGTTTTTTGTGATCAAAATGAAATCAGATTAAAAACACTCTATAAAAAGTACAAAAATGTGAGTACTATGATTATTAGCCAAGGACCTGGGTTAACTCCCTTTTTGATGCCAGAGAAAGCACCAAGGTAAATGGCAGAGGAAAAACAGAACCAGAAGGTGTCTGGGCATGGTGGCTCACATCTGTAATCCCAGCACTTTGAGGGGCCAAGGTGGGAAGATTGCTTGAGACCAGGAGTTTGAGACCAGCCCTGCCAACACAGCAGGACCCCATCTCTACAAGAAATTAAAAAAACTGGCCGGGCGCGGTGGCTCAAACCTGTAATCCCAGCACTTTGGGAGGCCGAGACGGGCGGATCACGAGGTCAGGAGATCGAGACCATGCTGGCTAACACGGTGAAACCCCGTTTCTACTAAAAAATACAAAAAAAAAAATTAGCCGGGCGAGGTGGCGGGCGCCTGTAGTCCCAGCTACTGGGGAGGCTGAGGCAGGAGAATGGCGTAAACCCGGGAGGCGGAGCTTGCAGTGAGCTGAGATCCGGCCACTGCACTCCAGCCTGGGCGACAGAGTGAGACTCCGTCTCAAAAAACAAAACAAAACAAAACAAAACAAAACAAAAAACTTAGCTGGGTGTGGTGGCACACACCTGTAGTCTCAGCTACTTGGGAGGCTGAGAAGGGAGGATTGCTTGAGTCCTGGAGTTTGAGGTTGCAGTGAACGACGATCACGCCACTGCACTCCAGCCTAGGTGACAGAGCAAGACCTTGTCTCAAAAAAACAAACAAACAAACAAAAAAACCGGAAGATGAATTTTTGGCTACCTGGTGTTTTACGTCTCTTTTATATAAAAGCATACATACAATTCTATACCATTTTGGAATTTACCTGCCTATATAACAGTACAGTAAAGCCATAATAACTAGAACAGTGATTGAGTTGAAGAGATTAGGCTTAACCGAAACATCTTTCTTTAATGAAGTCATTAGTATAGACAAATAGTAAAGAAAAATGTTTCCAATATCCAATAGGATAGACTTTTGTAGTCTCTTAAAACATTCTGTTACGGTATTAAATTGAAATACCATCTATCGTTTAAACTCTCTAAGACATCTGTATGACATTAATTTTTTTTTTCTTTTTTTTTCTTTTTTTTTTTTTTTGAGACTGAGTCTGGCTCTGTCGCCCAGGCTGGAGTGCAGTGGCCAGATCTCAGCTCACTGCAAGCTCCGCCTCTCCAGTTTACGCCATTCTCCTGCCTCAGCCTCCCCAGTAGCTGGGACCACAGGCGCCCGCCACTTCGCCGGGCTAGTTTTTTGTATTTTTTAGTAGAGGTGGGGTTTCACCGTGTTAGCCAGGATGGTCTCGATCTCCTGACCTCGTGATCCGCCCGTCTCGGCCTCCCAAAGTGCTGGGATTACAGGCTTGAGCCACCGCGCCCGGCTTTCTTTTTTTTTTTGAGACAGAGTCTCGCTCTCTCGCCCAAGATGGAGTGGCGTGGCGTGATCTCAGCTCACTGCAACCTCTGCCTCCCGGATTCAAATGATTCTCCTGCCTCAGCTTCCTGAGTAGCTAAGATTACAGGCACCCACCACCACGCCTGGATAATTTTGGTATTTTTAGTAGAGATAGAGTTTTACCATGTTGGCCAGGCTGGTCTCAAACTCCTGACCTGAGATGATCTGCCCGCCACAGTCTCCCAAAATCCTGGAATTGCAGGCGTGAGCCACTGTGCCCCGGCCATGATTTTTTATTTTTTTTGAGACAGGGCCTCACTCTGTCACCCAGCCTGGAGTGCAGTGGCATGATTTCGGCTCACTGCAACCTTCCCTTCCTGGGCTCAAGCGATCTTCCCACCTCACCCTCCGAAAGTGTTGGGTGTGAGCCACTGTGTCCTGCCCAAGAATAAGTTCTAAAAATTTTTTTATTGATTCATCTTAAATTGACAAATGCAAATTGTACATATTTCTGGTTTACAACATGGTGTCTTGAAATATGTGTACATTGTGGCATAGCGAAATCAAGTCCATTAACATAGGTGTTACCTCACATACTTTTTTTTGGTCATGAGAATACTCAAAATCTCTCTTGGAAATTTTCAAGTATACAATTCATTGTTATTAACTGTGGTCACCATGTTGTACAATAGCTCTCTTGAACTTATTCCTCCTGTCCAAATAAAAGTTTTGACTCTGGCTGGATGCGGTGGCTCATGCCTGTAATCCCAGCACTTTGAGAGGCTGAGACGGGCGGATCACGAGGTCAGGAGTTCGAGACCAGCCTGGCCAACATGGTGAAACCCCGTCTCTACTAAAAATACAAAAATTAGCCGGGTGTGGTGGTGCACGCCTGTAGTCCCAGCTACTCAGGAGGCTGAGGCAGAAGAATCACTTGAACCCGGGAGGTTGAGGTTACAGTGAGCCGAGAGCATGACACCGCACTCCAGCCTGGCGACAGAGCAAGACTTGGTCTCAAAAAAAAAAAAAAAAAGTTTTGATTCTTTGACCAACATCTCTCCAATCCTTCCCTCTACACCAGCCCCTGACAACCACCATTATACTCTCTTTCTCTTGGTTTGACTTTCTTAGGTTCCACATATAAATGAGATCATACAGTAGTTATCTTTTGGTGACTGGCTTATTTCATGTAACAAAATGTCCTCCAGATTCATCTGTGTTATTGCAAATAACAGGATTGCCTTATTTTATTAAGTGTATTCTATTGTGCATATAGATCACATTTTCTTTATTTGTTCATCTGTTGACAGACAAAGACTGATTCCGTATCTTGGCTATTGTGAATAGTTCTGCTGTGAACGTGGGGCACAGACATTTCTTTAATATACTGATTTAATTTCTTTTGGATAAATATCCAGGATCTATCCAAAAGATAAAGAAATTGCTGCCCATATAATAGTTCTATTTTTAATTTTCTGAGAAACTTCCATACTGTTTTCCATATTGGCTGTACTAATTTTCCTTCTCATTGACTGACTACACACAAGAATTCCCTTTTCTACACATCTTCACCAACACTTGTTATCATTCATCTTTTTTTGAAAAGAGTCATTCTAACAACAGGTGTGAGGTGATATCTCACTACGGGTTTAATTTGTATTTTTGTAATGATTAGCGATGTTGAAAAATTTTTTATACACTTGTTGGCCATTTGTCTGTCTTCTTTTGGGAACTGTCTATTCTGATTCTTTGCCCATTAAAACAATTAGATTATTTAAAAATAAGTGTTTGAGGAAACATAATGAGCACTTTTTTTTAAAAAACATATTTAGGAAATTGTGGTTCATGGAGAGGGGGATGGCCAGTGGTCAATTGGAAGTATAGCTCTGGAACTCAAGAGGTCTTGCTTGAAATATGGATTTGGTTGCCATTAGCATTGGTGATAACTCAATAAAAGGTAGTAAGAGAATGTAAAAAGAACATGAATAAGATCCTAAGGAACACTGATATTTAAGGGATTAAAAGAGGCAAGGGTTTGCAAGGAGCCTGAGAAGAGATGAAAGATGACTGGCAGGAAGTGGAGTACTGAAAGCCAAGGGAAAAGAGTATTAGGATGGGATCCTGTGCTGCAGGGAGGTTAGTAAGAGAGAGATTGAAAAGCGCTCCTTGAACTCAGCAAGAAGAAAATGCCTGGCAGTTTTTCTTTCTTATTTTTTATTAATTTATTTTTAATTGACAAATAGTAATTGTGCATATTTATGGGTTACAATGTGTTGTTTTGATTTATGTATACACTGTAGAAAGATTCAATCAAGATAATTAGTGTATTTGTTCCCTTCCAACATCATTTGTTTGGGGTGAGGACTTTAAAAATAAATTCTTTTATCAGTTTTGAAATATACAATACATTATTATTAACTGTGTTCACCATGCAGTGCAATACAACACCAACACTTATTCCTCCAGTCTAACTAAAGCTCTGTACCCTTTGATCACCATCTCCCCTTTCCCCATGCCTTCCCCCACCATCCTCAGCCCCTAGTAACTCCCTTTCTACTCTCTCTTTCTATGAGATTAACTTTTTAGATTCCACATATAAGTGAGATCATATAGTATTTGCATTTATGTGCCTGGCTTATTTCATTTAGCATAATGTCCTTCAATTCTATCCACATGGCAAATTACAGACTCTTCTTCTTTTTTAAGGCTGTATAGTATTCCATTATATATATACATACCACATTTTCTTTATCCATTTATCTGTTGAACACATAGGCTGATTCTGTATCTTAACTATTGTGAATAATGCTGAAATAAACATGGGAGTACAGATATCTCTTTGACATACTAATTTCAATTTCTTTGGATATATACCCAGAATAGGGATTGCTAGATCATATGGTAATTTTATTTTTAGTTTTTGTGGAACCTCCATACTATTTTCCAAAATGGCTATACTAATTTACATTCCCACCAACAGTGTGCAAGGATTCTCTTTTCTCTGCTTCCTTGCCAACATCCTAGACCTCCTCCCCTTCCTCTAGTTTTCAAAAAAATAGAAAGAAAGAAAATAGCCATTCTAACAGGTATGAGGTGATATCATTGGGGTTTTAATTTGCATTTCCCTGGTGGTTAGTGATGTTCAGCATTTTTTCATACATCTATTGGCCAATCATACGTCCTCTTTTGAGAAATGCCTGGCAGTTTTGAGGTAGGCATCTTGATTCAGTTGAGGTTGACCTCCACTTGTATTATTAGGCCTTGAAGAGCTGAGTGTGTGGTAAAAATTGGAGCAGTAGGAGCTGACTTTTTTTTACAAAGGTTGACTAAAGAGAAAGTTTAAAAATGCACAGTGATGGCTGGGCACGGTGGCTTACGCCTGTGATCCTAGCACTTTGGGAGGCTGAGGTGGGCGGATCACTTGAGTTCAGGAGTTTGAGACCATCCTGGCCAACATGGTGAAACCCCATCTCTACTAAAAATACAAAAATTAGCCAGGCATGGTGGCAGGGCACCTGTAATCCCAGCAACTTGGGAGACTGATCCAGGAGAATTGCTTGAACCAGGGAGGTGAAGGTTGCAGTGAGCCAAGATCTCACCATTGCACTCCAGCCTAGGTGACACAGCAAGACTCCATCTCACAAAAAACAAAAAACAAAAAACAAAAAACCCACACACAACAACAACAAAAGCACGGTGACTAAATTGTTTTAGTGGAAAGAATATTATTTTAAGGTGGGTAGGATTTCACAAAGATTGTGGATCGAAGAGGAAAGTAGAGAGGAATTGTCTAAAGATACAATTCAACACAAGTTGTGTCATTCAACACAAGTTGTGAGCTCCTGTTACATTTCAGATAGTGTGCTGGGATTAGATGGTGAGCCCTGCCACCATGGAGTGGGGGGACAGATATTAATCTTAATCATACAAATATATCCAAATTTGTGATACCGATAAAGGCTGTGAATGAGCGGTTATTGGCGTTCTGAGACCATGTAACGGGTAGTTTGACTCAGACAGCTCAGGGAAAGTTATCTGTGAGAGCTGGAGAGAGTGCGTACATGATACTTAGTAAAAGTGAGTTTCTCTTCTTTTTTAGAAATCACATTATTTAAAAGAGACAACTTATTTTAGCAAACATTGACCTTCCCCATGTCTCTTTACAAAACTGTCCTCATCTAAGGTGACTTAACATATTTGCAAGAAGTTCCTTTAAAAAGAACCAAAAAGCAAATGTAGATGTTTACACTTTTAAAATGAGAACTGCAACCCATTTTTAGCAGATGTTCCTAAGTTGCAGATGTCACGCCTTATCATATCTAATTTAAATTGAAAAATAGTCTCATTCTGTAAAATTTGACAACAGAGAACATTCTAAAGTATTATTTTATGAAGAATCTAGAAATTACAAATGCATGTTACCTCCTATTGTACTGTAATAGTGGTTGTGTGTTCGTGATTCTTTTACAGTCCTTCAACACAAATTGATTAATTTTATCCCAGTTTCAGGTTAAACTCCCCTAAAAGCCACACAAAGTGATGGCTAGTTTTATTAGTCAATATCATTGATTTCAATTAAACAGCAAAGACAGGCTTTGCTGAAGGAACGATGTCAATTCTCAAGATGTCTGATATTAATGTAAAGAATACTATGTTCTCTGTTAAACCTCTATTGCTTTGGGAAAGAAGGTTGGCTTCTGGGTAAGTTTTGTAAAAAGACAAATTAGATGGTATAATTTTAAGTGTGGAGCCCTCATTAAAATATTTCAGAAAGGGCCAGGTGTGGTGGCTCATGCCTGTAATCACAGTAGTTTGGGAGGCTGAGACGGGTAGATCACCTGAGCTCAGGAGTTGGAGACTAACCTGGTCAACATGGCAAAAAAATACAAAACATCTCTACAAAAAACTACAAAAATTAGTAGGGCATGGTGGTATGCACCTATAATCCCAGCTACCTGGAAAGCTGGGGTGTGAGGATCGCTTGAGCCAAGGAGGTTGAGGCTACAGTGAGCCATAATTGCGCCACTGCACTCCAGCTTAGATCACAGAAAGGACATAAGTAAATTAATCATATCTTTTGGCCCCTTTTCACCCTGTTCTAGTTTTTTTCCACTATTTACTACTGTCTGTTTATATCCCTCTCCCCCTAAAAATTCCTGAGACGGCTGGAGAACCATTTTTATTTAAAGGGACAACATTCAAGTCACCCCTTACCTTTCTTCTTTTCAGTGGTGAGAGCCTCCTAGGAAGTTTTCTGTTTGCTTGCTGGTTGTGACTATTTGTCAGTGGGTGGGTGTGAGGAAGCAGAGATGGAAAGTGCCAGCTCACAGAGGAGGCACTCAGTGCTGTGAGTACACATTCATTTTTACTCACTTTGTTTTTGATGAGTGTTTGAAACAAAGAGTAAGGTATAGTTAGCAATAAAGATGGTGAATGTACATCTAGATTCTTCTCACATTAAATGCAGATTTGCAAAAAAGCCTGAATGTAAATAAATTGTCTAGTATTTGTGCAATTTTATTATAATTTGGTGAAAGAGACTACTCGGTGGGTATGGGATTAAGGAGAACAGAAGTAGAAGACAGTTCTGGACCACCATTATAAGCTCAAACTGTATCTCTCCATACCCCCCCACCGCCATTCATATGCTAGAGTCCTAACCCCAGTACATCAGAATGTGACTGTGTATTAGTCTGTTTTCATACTGCTGATAAAAACATACCTGAGACTGGGCAATTTACAAAAGAAAGAGGTTTAATGGAGAACTCACAGTTCCACATGGCTGGGGAAGCCTCACGACCATGGCGGAAGGCAAGGAGGAGCAAGTCATGTCTTACATGGATGGCGGCAGGCAAAGAGAGAGCTTGTGCAGAGAAACTCCCATTTTTAAAATCACCAGATCTCATGAGACGCGTTCACTATCACGAGAACAGCACAGGAAAGACCTGTCTCCATGATTCAGTCATCTCCCACTGGGTCCCTCCCACAACATGTGGGAATTATGGGAGCGACAAGATGAGATTTGGGTGGGGACACAGAGTCAAACCATATCCGACTGTATTTGGAGATAGACAGAGCCTTTAGAAAAGTAATTAAGTTAAAACGAGGTCATTAGTATGGGCCCTAAAACCAAACCCGCAGGCGCCTTGATCTCAGACTCTGGCCTCAGAACTGTGAGTGGACGAATGTCTGTTGTGGAAGCCACCCAGTCTGTGGTATTTTGTGATGGCTTCCTAGCAAACTAGTATAACCACTCACACCCAGCAACCTGCACAGAGGGGCATGAATACAAATGTGAATGGTATGGCAGCTGCAGGTTGAGGGAAGTAAGATATACAAAAAAAGTGAGATTCAGTCTGAGAGCTGAGTCTGGGCATTGACTAGATGTCTGACTTTGAGCAAGTTCCTTAAACTTTTTGAGTTTCGGAGTCATAAACTGGGCTCATGAGAACCACAAAAAACCTGCGAAGGCACTGGGACAGAGCCTGGCTGCTGGTAGGCACTGCACAGTATCCATCCTCCCTGTCCTCTGCCCTGGCTGTGTGTGCTCTTTCCTAGGGGGCCCATAGAGTTAGGGTTCATTGACCCTGAGAGCTTTCTGACAGCATGGTGTCATGAGCCATCTCTGGGTCTTAGTTTCTTGACTATTAATGGGCCAGGCACAGTGGCTCATGCCTGTAATCTCAACCCTTTGGGAGACTGAGGCAGGAGGATGCCTTGGACCCAGAAATTGGAGACCAGCTGGGCAACATAGAGAGACCCTGTCTCTACAAAATAAATAAATCAATAAAAATAAGTTAAAACAAAATACAGCAAAAAATTCAAACTAAAAAAAAAAATGAAAAGATTGTGCTGCACTGTTAGACTCTTTAACTCGAGGTCATTCTGTCTCTGAAAGTTTATATTTTTAAAGAATTAAAGCAAGCAAGCTTGAGTGAGAAGACAAGGTAGGGGTTCTTGATAGCTCTGCTGAAATGCTAGTAAATTATGAGAAGCAAAGCACTAGTGAGGTTAATGTAAGTGATGTGGGGTGACTTCCAGAGTTAGATGGCGGGGGTGGGCAGGCAGGGAGAAGGAAGCTGGGTGTATTAGGGTTCTCTAGAAGACAGAGCTAATAGGATATATGTCTACATGAAAGGGAGTTTTTTAAGGAGAATTGACTCACACGATCACAAGGTGAAGTCCCACAATAGGCCATCTACAAGTTGAGGAGCAAGGAAACCAGTCAGAGTCCCCAAACCTCAAAAGTAGGGAAACCGACAATGCAGCCTTTGGACGGTGGCCAAAGGCCCAGGAGCCCTTGATAAACCACTGGTGTAAGTCCAAAGGTCCAAAAGCTGAAGAACTTGGAGGCTGATGTTTGAGGGCTGGAAGCATCCAGCATGGGAGAAAGATGGAGGCCAGAAGCCTCAGCAAGTCAGTTTCTCCCACCTTCTTCTGCCTGCTTTATTCCAGCTGCACTGGCAGCTGATTGGATGGTGCCCACCTGTATTGAAGGTGGGTTTGCCTCTCCCAGTCCACTGACTCAAAGTTAATCTCCCTCACAGTCACACCCAGGAACAATACTTTGCATCCTTCAATCCAATCCAGTTGACACTTAATATTAACCATCACACTGGGGTTAGTTTCAGTGGTTGAAAAATAAAGCCCAGGATGGAGAACTATTAGTGATTTTTGTTTTTAAACCAGTGAGATGTGATTTTTGTGAAAGATTGTTCTGGTTGTGTATGGTTGTGTATGTGGGATAGATAGGTACAGCAGGAGGCAGAAGACAGAGATACAGGCAGAAGTATGAACATAGGAGGGCCTGAAAGATTGCTGTGGAAATAGACAAATGCACAGAGAGGAATGTGTGTAGAATTACTAATGGGGTGGGAACAGCAGGGAAAGGAGAAAGGGAGTTCAAATCACTGAAAAGCAGGTGACATGCACCAGCCTATTGACCTCCTGCTGTTTTTTTGTCCAAAGACAGACACCTGACTGGGTAAACTCTGAGATGGAGGGGGCCGAGTAACAGCAAGGAGGCACCAGCCTTCTCACGTATTCTCTTTTCTTTTCTTTTCTTTCTTTCTTTTTTTTTGAGACGGAGTTTTGCTCTTGTCATCCAGGCTGGAGTGCAATGGTGCAATCTCAGCTCACTGTAACCTCTGCCTCCTGGGTTCAAGCGATTCACCTGCCTCAGCCTCCCGAGTAGCTGGGATTACAGGTGCCCACCACCACACCCAGCTAATTTTCATATTAGTAGAGACAGGGTTTCTCCATGTTGGTCAGGGTGGTCTCAAACTTCTGACCTCAGGTGATCCACCCACCTCGGTGTCCCAAAGTGTTGGGATTACAGGTGTGCGCCACCATGCCTGGCCTTTTCTTATGCTTTAAAATCAGGTTGACTTGGTCTAGAAATGCAGATGACGATTTTTTTTTTCTTTTTCCAAACTGGAGATACAGGCGGGAAATTTCCCAAGTATGAGCTGAGTGTGGTGTTATTAGGTCAGCAGAGAGCCTTCAATAGGTAACTGACTGTCTGTGGATTTGGTCATATTGGTCATAAAAAGCAAGATCCTCTTGCTTTTTAGGATCTCTGGCTTCTGATCCAAATACTTACTATATCAGATCCAGAACCGACTCATACAAGCAAACCTTCATTCGGAATATATAAATGGCGATTTCTTCTTTTATTCATTTATTAAATGTTTACTAGTGTCCTAGGTAATGGGCTATGAGTTGGGAACACAGAGATGAATGAGACGCCAACCCTTCCTGTAATAATTCATGCTAAGCTTAACTGTCTATTAAATTGCATCACACGAAATTGAGAACGAGAGTGATTTCAGGAAGTATTCTCAACATAAGTAAAGTCTGAAAAAATTGGCACGAACACGATACTCTTTTAGGAAGAGCAGACTTTTGTTCTACCCTGTTCTAAAGCTGCTTATTGATGTATTTTAAGTGTATTTTATTTGTTTATTATTATTTTTTAATTAAAAAATGTTTTTTTGGGACAGGGTCTTGCTCTGTCACCCAGAATGGAGTGCAGTGGCAAAATCGTGGCTCACTGCAGCCTCAAACTTCTGGGCTTAAGTGATCCTTCCACCTCGGTCTTCCAAGTAGCTGGGACTACAGGTGTGCCCCACCACACCAGGCTAAATTTTAATTTTTTTTACAAAAGTGGGATCTCCTTATGTTGCACCAGGCTGCTCTTGAACTCCTGGGCCCAGATCCTCCTGCCTCAGCCTCCTGAGTAGCTGGGACCACAGATAGATGACACCTTGCCTGGTTAAGGAGTGCATTTTATTTTACTTTTTTATTTGAGACAACATCTTGCTCTGTTGCTCAGGCTGGAGTGCAGTGGCACAATCATGGCTCACCGAAGCCCTGACCTCCTGGGCTCAAGCAATCATCCTGACTCAGCCTCACATGTAATTAGGGCCACAGGTGCACCAACATGCCTCGTTAATTTTTTAATTTTTTGCAGAGAGGGGGTCTCACTTTGTTGCCCAGGCTAGTCTCAAACTTCTGGGCTCAAGCGATCCTCCTGCCTTGGCTTCTCAAAGTGCTGGAATTAGAGGCATGAACCACTGTGCCTGGCCAGGAGTACATTTTAGAGTAGGGCAATAGTTGCTACAGAAGAATGTATGAGAATCATGTTCTTTTTGTGTTTAGTTCTCTTCAAAACAAATGATAGAAAAGAAGGGCGAATGAGTCATTCTTGTCTCTCCACTTCCTATATTATATAATTAAAATTGGAGAGGTTTTGCAGAAAACAACTCCCTCATGTTCTGAGAGCTGACGGATATGTACACTAGTAATCAAACGACAAGGCGAAAAGTGCTATCATAGGCCGGGCACAGTGGCTCATGCCTGTAATCCCAGCACTTTGGGAGGCCGAGGCAGGCGGATCACAAGGTCAGGCTGGAGTTTGAGACCAGCCTGGCCAACATAGTGAAACCCTGTCTCTTCTAAAAATATAAAAATTAGCTGGGCGTGGTGGTACGCACCTGTAATCCCCGCTATTCAAGAAGCTGAGGCAAGAGAATAGCTTGAATCCGGGAGGCGGAGGTTGCAGTGAGCTGAGATCGTGCTATTGCACTGCAGCCTGGGTGACAGAGCGACACTGTGTCAAAAAAAAAAAAAAAAAAAAAAAAGAAAGGAAAGTGCTATCACATAGTTGCATTCAAAATTTGATGGGAACTTAGGAAGATTTACTAAAGCTGTTGAATTGCTGGTCAACATTGCCTCACTAAAGATGATAACTAGTTATTGTGATCCATGTATGTGGGTGTTGCAGAGTCAATAAACAAAATAAAGGAAAGTGGGAAAGGATAGGAAATAAGTAATTATTAAGCATCTACTTAAGTGCCTGATGACAACTGGGTAAATTCATGAAAATTATGTCACTTAATCCATACAAGTACCCTGGGTCCTAAGTTATAGTCACTTTTCAGATGAAAAATCTGAGACTTGGGCTGGGCACAGTGGTCCACGCCTATAATCTCAGCACTTTGGGAGGCCGAGGCTGGTGGATCGCTCAAGCTCAGGAGTTCAAGACCAGCCTGGACAACATGGTGAAACCCTGTCTCCACAAAAAAATATAAAAATTAGCCAGGCGTGGTGGCATATGCCTATAGTTCCAGCTACTCGGGAGGCTGAGGCGAGAGGATCAGTCGAGCCTGGGATGTTGAGGCTACAGTGAGCTGAGCTCATGCCACTGCACTCCATCCTGGGAGACACAGCAAGACCCCCTCCCCGCCGACTAAAAAAAAGAAAAGAAAAAGCTGGGACTTGGAAAGAATAATAGTTTATCCAAAGTCCTACAGCTAGTGGGAAGGCAGAAGCAGGATTTCCATACGTGTCCAGACTCCTCCCACCATATCATGTGGTTACAACTAAATGAGACAAATAAAGCACACAAGAAAGAGGAAGTGGGCAAATTTGGTTTTGCTGCCTCTGAAAGTGAGCATGACTCAGAGATTTCTGACAGCAGAACCTAGTGGTTTGTGGAGTCAAGGTCTATAAATGTTTCTGTTACTGGATTCAGGAGATTTAAGTCAATAACAGAAGGTAGCTGTCATATAAAGAGTGGAATAAACATTTCTTTGCATTGGTATATAGATCTACAGATGTGAGCATTGAGAACTCTCTGGATGATTTCCATAGAAAATGAAGTATAGTTGAATCTCATTTATTTGGAAGTTGTCTATCTATAAGCTCACACATCCAGCACACAAGGAATCAGAAAATCAGCAAAACTCCATGAGTGCTCAAGTAGATGTCAAAACCGACAAACGGTGAGTCTCAGGCACGACTCTGTTTATTCCATTCCAAATGCCTCCAAGCCCTCAATTAGAATCTATTTATTAATTCTTCTTCGATTTTCTAATCTAGAGGAGGATAAAAGAAACTCTCCATCAGTGTTACTGAAAATAGAAGTGATGTCTGACAGGAAATAATTAAGACAAAAGAAAAAACAAGAAAACTGGAAAAGCAGTTGGAAGAATGCAAAGATCTTAGTGTTAATTCAGATTATGGTGAGAGACCCTCAATGGGTGGGATTGCCCTTGTAACACATCCATGGAAGAAAGTGGGGTTTTCACCGTCGACCCAGAGTCATCAGTATAAAATTAAACTAATTTCAGGCTACTTTTCTGGGTAGGCAGGAGATATCTAGTACATTTGTAGGACATTCACTTATTCAAAATAAGTAACATGAAAATGTGTCATTGCCTAAATGAATAGGAACTCGGCCATCTCGGAAAATTTTTAGTTATGCAAAGCGATGCATACTCAGAGGATCTTAGATAATCTGGTGTAGTATCATTCAACTATGAACTCTGATTTCCAATCATAGCTTTCACTGGAATTGGGACAGATGACCCAGGGGTAAGATACCCCTGTTGGTCTGAAGAAGAGAGAGGAAAACTTCACCATCCCAGGGATCAACCGTGCCTCCTAATAGCTGTGGGACTTTGAGGAAACTAACATATGCTCCAAGTCTCAGCTTTTTCATCTGTAAAGTGAATATTGTACAATTTAGGACCCACGGTGTTTGTGAGGATTAAATGACATAATTCCTGTGAATTTACCCAGTTAATGTCCTCACTCCCCACTCCCACTGTCACTGCAGTGGGGAGTAATGGTAGTTAGAGGAAATCTCCCAATTGGGTTTTTTGTTTTTTGTTTTGTTTTGTCTTGTTTTGAGACAGAAGCTTGCACTGTCACCCTGGCTGGAGTGTGGTGGTTTGATTGTAGCTCAGTGCAGGCTTGAATTCCTGGGCTCAAGCAATCTTCCCACCTCAGCCTCCTGAGTAACTAAGACTGCAGGCATATGCTGCCATGTCTGACTAATTTTTAATTTTTTTAGAGATGAGGGTCTCACTATGTTGCCCAGGCTGGTCTCAAACTCCTGGCATCAAGTGATCCTCCTACCTCGGCCTCCGAAAGTGCTGGGATTACAGGTGTGAGGCACCTCACCTGGCCCCCAGTGGGTTCATACTCCCTCTCCTCATCTTAGGCCATCCAGTCTTGGAAACTAGGGACAAAGGCCTTTACCCATGTCCTTCTTGGGGTGGTCTCACCACATGTACACTATCTCCCTCGCCCCCAAAACATCCACGCAAACACACACATTCCTTGTACCAGGCCCTCTCATAACTGTAACTAAAAAGGATATTTAAATGTGTACTAAGTAATTGTGTTGACAACCTTTTGTTTTACTTCCTTATTTTTGTCCTATTCCAATTGTGCTAAAAGTGTCAAAGTGTCCGATAAAAATACAAAAGAAGCCTGACACATAAGGAAGAATAAATAAAAGGAAGGGACTTGGATAATTTGCACCGTATAAAATCAGTCTTCAAATGATTGAATCAGATGTACTGCTTCTTAATAGACATTTTATATGCTGAATAATCTGTTTTTTCTCTCTCAGTGATAGAAATGTTGACCCAAAGTTTCATAAAGCTGTTGAATGCCTTTTCAGATGTTGCAAATGCAAACTTAAGAAATAGAAGTTTTGGCCGGGCGCAGTGGCTCACACCTGTAATCCCAACACTTTGGGAGGTCGAGGTGGGCGGTTCACTTGAGGTCAGGAGTTTGAAACCAGCCTGGCCAACACGGCAAAACCCCATCTCTACTAAACATACCAAAATTACCCAGGTGTGGTGGCACGCGCCTGTAATGCCAGGTACTTGGGAGGCTGAGACACGAGAATCACTTGAACAGGGGCGGGTAGGGGGAGGTTGCAGTTACTGCAGTCTGGGTGACAGACCGAGACTCCCTCTCAAAGCAAAACAACACAAAACAACTTTCTGTTTCATTGAACTATCTCTTATAATTTCTTAGTGGAAATCAATGACACACATTTGTGCTGGCCCAGCTTAATATAGGAGTAGATTTAAAAATACTTAGTATAATTTTTTTAACCTTTTGAGAGTATGAGGTATTATTTATTTTTACTTGTTAGTACTACCTCCTTTGAGATACTTCATCTTAAAATGTAGATTCGTGATTCTTACTTTTTATATGTCCTGGTCCAATTTGAGACTATGATGAAAGCTGTAAATGCACATATCACATTAAATTATGCCCACAATTTCAGCGATCATGGTCTCCCGAAGTCCCAGGACTCAATAAATAACTCTGGGATACAGAGTAATAGATGTGCCTTTAAGAATATTATATAAATGCTGTTTATTGTAACTGAGCCTTTGACATGGATTGGGAATCAGCCAGTTGGATTTAAGTGTTCCCAGCATTAAGTAGGAATGCAGCCTGTTCTATGCTGTAGATTAAACAAGTGCTTTCGTAGCTTGGAGAATGGTATACCCACAGACACATTTAACAAAACACCATGCTAATATTTCAAGGTTTAAGGGGTGCCTGGACCAGATAGCCTCAACCCTTGTGCCCAAGAGTCTCATGCCCGTTTGGGAACATCACAAATCTCTAGATCCTACCAGTGCATGGCCCCAGGAAATGAAGACCCACGTAAGAATGCTGGTCCCTTCCCTCATCATTCCTTCCTCGTATCCCAGCTGAGTCCAAACTATAATTTGAGGGATCAGGGACACACATGAAGACCAGAGACTATGACAACAATGGTTTTAACCTGGAAAATCTAAACAGGTATAACTACATGTAAATTTCAACTGTAAAATTTAAATATAGCCTATATGTAATATTTTAAGTGAAATTAATATAACTTTTTGGTGTATGTGCCAACATAATTGACTGCAAAATATGCTTTAGTAAGTGGCCGAGTTAACTTATTTTATAGGTTTATTGATTATAAGCCACTTAAATGTGGAGCTAAGTGTAACAAAAGTAATTACTTTGGGTTTAGAACAGCTGGTCTGCTGTAGCTCTTCTTTCTCAGTGATCAAGTAACAGGGCAACTTTTCCATTAAAGCCACTCCTAGTTCATAACCATAAGAACTATTGTTTTCAAATATAAGAATCTTTATTTACTTACCTAAGACAGTAGAGTGCTGTCAATTTTATCCAAGAGTAATTTGCTAAGGGGCATAAAATGTCTGCTTCTTCAAAGCCCATGTGGAATATGATGTTTATGTGTTGGACTTTATGTTTGTTTGGGGTGAGGAGGAATAATCTACTTTGCTTTTTTTTTTGTTATTGATGTTGTTAGTGTTTTTTTGTTTGTTTGTTTTTAGACACAGAGTCTTACTGGACAGGCTGGAGTGCACTGTCGTCATCATAGTTCAGTGCATCCTTAAACTCCCATACTCAAGGGATCTTCCCACCTCAGCCTGTCAAGTAGCTAAGTACTACAGTGCATGCTACCATGCCCGGCTAATTTTTCATTTTTCTGTAGAGATGTGCATCTTCATATGTTGCCCAGGCAGTTCTGGAACTCCTGGCCTGAAGTGATCCTTCTGCCTCGGCTTCCCGTAATGTTGGGATTACAGGCATGAGCCACCGCATCTGATCATTTGTTTAAGAAAGAAAGAAAAAAAGAAGCCACGTCTCTCAATACCTACATTTAAACAAATAGAAAGCAAATATTTTCAGAGGCTCAGTTGAAGAATCAGAATAAGTAATAATACTCTATGTTCAACCTAAAATTGCATCTGCTTTGGACTTTACCCACAAAGAGGTCTGCCTGCATTTCAGCTTTATTGAAGATGTAAAGTAATTGTTCTTTCCTTTTGGGAGGGAAGACAAAACACCGTTCCCAGTCATGGGAGAAATGCTTCCTCCATGCCTGGGGCTTGGAAAATGAGTGGGGAGGTGAAGTCTTCATTCACTTTGGGGTTTCATTTTTAAAATAATATGCCAGCTGATCAATTTTATACATAATTTGGGCACAGAATTGCTAAATTTTTGCAAAATTGAAGAGGATAAATTCCCAGTTTTCCAAGTTTTTTTTTTTAAAGTCATAGACTACTTTCTTTTTTATTTTCTTTTTTAAACATTTTAAGGTATTTGCTTTATTGCTTATCCGTCCTTTTATCCATCCATCAATCCATCTTAAGTTTTTATTTTGTGTCATTTTAAGTTCCAGGATACATGTGCAGGATGTGCAGGTTTGTTACATAGGTAAATGTGTGCCATGGTGGTTTGCTGCACCTATCAGCCCATCAGCTAGGTATTAAGCCCAGCACACATTAGCTGTTTTTCCCGATGTTTTCACTACTCCCATCTTCCCTAGAAGCCCCAGTCAGTGTGTGTTGTGCGCCTTCATGTGTCCATGTGTTCTCATCGTTCAGCTCCCACTTATAAGTGAGAGCATGCAGTGTTTGCTGAGGATAATGGTTTCCAGCTTCATCCATGTCCCTGCAGAGGACATGATCGCATTCCTTTTTATGACTGCATAGTGTTCCATGATATATCTGTGCCACATTTTCTTTATCCAGTCTGTTATTGGTGGACATTTGGATTGATTCCATGATAGACCCCTTTCTTTGAATGAAAGTATGCCCTGCAGCCCAAGTGAAACTGCTAAGTGTGGACCCACCCACTTCCCCTAGGCTCTCAGCAATCGTCCCCTGGTCTCTTCTCCCATCTACACAGAGCCTTGCTTATTACTGGGCATGGAGTAGCTTTATCCCAGCTTAATAAAGCACTCATGGGGCCAGGTGCGGTGGCTCACGCCTGTAATCCCAGCACTTTGGGAGGCCGAGGCGGGCGGATCACGAGGTCAGGAGATCGAGACCATCTTGGCTAACACAGTGAACCCCTGTCTCTACTAAAAATACAAAAAATTAGCTGGGTGTGGTGGCAGGTGCCTGTAGTCCCAGCTACTAGGGAGGCTGAGGCAGGGGAATGGTGTGAACCCAGGAGGTGGAGCTTGCAGTGAGCCGCGATCGTGCCACTGCACTCCAGCCTGGACGACAGAGCGAGACTCCATCTCAAAAATAAATAAATAAATAAATAAATAAAGCACTCATGGGAGGACTGAGAGGGGCTTTAGGATGCTAACCACTGACAACAGGATTTTAAGGCATGAATGATTCACAACTGATTTGTGAAAGAAATAGCAGTATTTCCTAAACTCTTTGGGTTGACATCCTGGGATAAAGAGGAACATTGGCATCCTTCTTCCTTAGATTATGTTTGTATGCATGAGCACAATGCTAATATTGGTAATCTTTATTTTATTTTATTTTTTGAGATGGAGTTTCACTCTTGTTGCCCAGGCTGGAGTGCAATGCGGCTCTCTCAGCTCACTGCAACCTCCGCCTCCTGGATTCAAGCAATTCTTCTGCCTCAGCTTCCCAAGTAGTTGGGATTACAGGCATGCGCCACCATGCCTGGCTAATTTTGTATTTTAGTAGAGACAGGGTTTCACCGTGTTGGTCAGGCTGGTCTCAAACTCCCGACCTCAGTTGATCCATCCGCCTCAGCCTCCCAAAGTGCTAGGATTACAGGTGTGAGCCACCGCACCCAGCCCATAATGTTGGTAATCTGTATAAGAGTTACTCATTCTCTGTTGAAAGAAGAGACTCTTAACCATTCTTCTCTCTTTAAAGGAGGATTGCTCTCCATTTTCTTTGCTTTCTTTGGGTTTGAGTCATTTTTCAGTTGAATTAGCAGGGCACAGCCTGTTTTTTCAGTGAACAAATAACAATGCCCTCTTGATTCGAGATTATATAATTGACTATAATAACTCATGAAATGTTTGCAAAGTCAAAGTGAAACTGCTGACTTAAATTTAGTTTAAATTATGATTAAGAGGTTTTCTAGGAACCAACTCTGCAAAGATATTTTGGAGACCACTTGGGAAATTGTTAAATCAAAGTGGTGTGTATTTGAAAGCTTATTACAATATATTTTGTAACGTGTTCTCAAAATGTTTTCTTAGGAAAAGTTTTTATAGTTCTCTGAAATCGAGCCAGAAGATCCTGAATCTGACATTTTTTAAAATAACTAACAGTGAATTTTTAGTTGAAACAATCTTTGCATTCTGCTATTTATGTAGCTTTTATTTAAAAGAACGTAGAAATGCTAAACGATGAAATAAAATATTTTGGATAACCCTACCCATTAAGCCTCAAAAGTGTTCCTGACCTTGTTCTTAGAAGCGCTTCTGTGCGTTATATGCTGGTTTTCAAACACTGAAAATGTTCGTGTGGACTTTCACGTTATTCTGCACCCCGGCACCTCACGCTCAACAGCCGAGATAAGAAAAGAAGGCTCTTCAGAGCACTGTGGCTCATTAGAGTGCTGTCCAAAATCTCATCCATGCCTGATAAAGTTAGTGGAATGTCAGGGCCTCTACTGTGATGAAAGGATCTAAATGTGACTTCTCAAGCAGCCAAAATATTAGCTGTCATCCCCGTCCATGCAGAGTTCTAAGACTAGGCCTTGCAGACACAAAACTGTATGTACAGAATGACCCTTGCTATGTTACAAATTTTCAAAATGAAAAGAAGAAAGTGGACAGGAAACACACAATGAGTTCACAGTGGGTACCTGTGGACCTGGGGATGATGGTGATTTTTGTTTTCCTCTATTCACTTCTTTGTTTGCATTTTTAAGCCTACAACAATGCAAATATGTATTTGTAAATGTCAAAACAACATAGTTTTCTAAAAAGTGGAATAGATGCTGTAGTTATTGGCAGAGCCAAAATCAGAGTGAGGACATGGTGACCGTGAGCCCTGAATGTAAGCTGCCCAATAGCATTGCCAGACCTGCACGTCAACCTGGGATTTAAAATATGCTCATGGTAGGGCTGCTGAGTCAGGAACCTGCTTACACGCCAGAAGGAGCAAACACCTAGAACGGTAATGACTTTTGGCTGGGCACGGTGGCTCACATCTGTAATCCCAGCACTTTGGGAGGCTGAGGTGGGTGGACTGCATGAGCCCAGGAGTGCAAGACCAGTCTAGGCAACATGGTGAAACCCCATCTCTACAAAAGATACAAACATTAGCTAGGTGGGGTGGTGTGTGTCTGTAGTCCCAGCTACTCAGGAGGCTGAGGTAGGAGGATCTCCTGAGCCCCGGAAGGTTGCGACTGTAGCGAGCCATGATCATGCCAGGCTGGGTGACAGAGTGAGACCTTATTAAAAAAAAAATAGGCCGGGCACGGTGGCTCAAGCCTGTAATCCCAGCACTTTGGGAGGTGGAGACGGGCGGATCACGAGGTCAGGAGATCGAGACCGTCCTGGCTAACATGGTGAAACCTCGTCTCTACTAAAAAATACAAAAAACTAGCCGGGCGAGGTGGCGGGCGCCTATAGTCCTAGCTACTCGGGAGGCTGAGGCAGGAGAATGGCGTAAACCCAGGAGGCAGAGCTTGCAGTGAGCTGAGATCTGGTCACTGCACTCCAGCCTGGGTGACAGAGCGAGACTCTGTCTCAAAAAAAAAAAAAAAAAAAAAAAAAGAGAGAAAAGAAAAGAAAAAAAGAAATGTAATGACTTTGGACCAGTAGGGAAGCAGAGAGATCAGTGTCATTGTATATCACACATTCAGGATCTGCATCCAACCCTTCTGCATCCAATCCTCCTGACTTCCACTGTGGCTGGGGCCCTGTCAGTCTTTCTCACTTTAATGTTCTTTCACTGTTTTTATCCAAAGCCATTGAGGATGTTATTCTTTTTTTTTTTTTTTTTTTTGAGATGGGGTCTCTCTCTGTCACCCAGGCTGGAATGCAGTGGCCGGATCTCAGCTCACTGCAAGCTCCGCCTCCCGGGTTTATGCCATTCTCCTGCCTCAGCCTCCTGAGTAGCTGGGACTACAGGTGCCCACCACCACACCTGGATAATTTTTTGTATTTTTAGTAGAGATGGGGTTTCACCATGTTAGTTAGGATGGTCTCCATCTCCTGACCTCATGATCTACCTGCCTCGGCCTCCCAAAGCACTGGGATTACAGGCACGAGCCACCTCGCCTGGCTGATATTCATTTTAACAACATTTTAGGTGGTATATACATTTTGGTCAAGGAGAGACACAGACAGAGTTTTGCCTGGGTGTTGGTAGTTGCCACAAATGAATCTCTAGCCTGGTAGTTTCTAGGGTGTGCAGTGGCATTGAGGGTGGGATAAACAGGTGAAAAGATGTGGTACTGGCCTCTGGGAGAAGCAGAGAAGGCAACGGTGGATCTGAGAAGTGACTTTTGTGTTTCACACTCCCTTGTCTTCTTTACATCCTCTTCTTATAGCTGTTCTTCCCCTGCCTCTGGTGTTCCTGTCCTCTTGGTGCCCTCTGGGTGGTCAAAACCCGACAAGAGCACACCTTGGAACCTGCTTGCCCCAAAGGGCTCCTTTTCCTTCATTTCTGTCTTGTTCCCTTTCTTCCCTATCTCCCTGTGCTTCCTTTATCCTCATGAAATGTATGCGCAGAGTCCACAGTATATTTAGACTCAGAACACTGAGATGTTTGAGAGTAGTAGCTGTCAGGTCCTTCATATAGCTAATAATTTGGGACTAATATTTTGAACAGTATCAGGTGTTGTGGGAAGTCAGGGACCCCGAACGGAGGGACCTGCTGGAGCCACGGCAGAGGAACATAAATTGTGAAGATTTCATGGACATTTATCCGTTCCCAAATAATACTTTCATAATTTCTTACACCTGTCTTTATCTTAATCTCTTAATCCTGTTACTTTGTAAGCTGAGGATGTACGTCACCTCAGGACCACTGTAATGATTGTGTTAACTGTACAAATTGATTGTAAAATGTGTGTTTGAACAATATGAAATCAGTGCACCTTGAAAAAGAACAGAATAACAGTGATTTTAGAGAACAAGGGAAGACAACCATAAGGTCTGACTGCCTGTAGGGTCAGGCAAAAAGAGCCATATTTTTCTTCTTGCAGAGAGCCTATAAATGGATGTGCAAGTAGGAAAGATATTACTAATTTCTTTTCCTAGCAAGGAATATTGATATTAATACTCTGGGAAGAGAATTGCATTCCTGGGGGAGGTCTATAAATGGCTGCTCTGGGGATGTCTGTCCTATGTGGTTGAGATAAGCACTGAGATATGCCCTGATCTCCTGCTGTACCCTCAGGCTTACTAGGATTGGGAAACTCCAGCCTGGTAAATTTTTGGTCAGACCGGTTCTCTGCTCTTGAACCCCGTTTTCTGTTAAGATGTTTATCAAGACAATACATGCACTGCTGAACACAGACCCTTATCAGGAGTTTCTGATTTTGCCCTTGCCCTGTTTCCTCAGAAGCATGTGATCTTTGCTCTGCCATTTGCCACTTGAAGCATGTGGTGATCTACTCCCAAAATAGAAAGAACCTACGTTGAAATATTGGGGATGGGTTCCCCCGATAGTCAGAGAAGACAGTGTGCTAACATGACCTGCTACATTAGGTGGCGACCAACCAACTGCTAAGAGTATGTGTGTGTGTGTGTGTGTGTGTGTGTATGTGTGCACATGTGTGTGACAGGCAGCCACCTCCTGGCTGTCAGAGAGCTCCAGACAGTTCAGGACACAGGCATGACCAGGAGTATTGCAAGAGTCCCAAAGCTCTGGGGAAGAGAGGCTAAACTTCTCTGCAGTTTTTGTTTAGACATGTACAGACTTAGCCGATGGACTGAGACTCACAAAAGGCTGGACTGGAGGGAGAGCCATGGGGCTGCTGGCAAAAACCAAGATAAGCCAAGAAGTCTAGCAGTGTGGGAAGAGGCAGCAGATCCTTGTGCAGGCGTTGCTGACCTAGACCCCCTGTGCTCTCTGTTCCCCGAGCAATGCCCACAGCAAAGTGTGTGCCAACAATGCCCACAGCAAAGTGTGTGCCACTATGGAAAGTCCTTGTCAAAATAATGAGCAGAAAGAGGTTTGTGTGTGTTGGTGGGTGGCTGTGGTGAGATGGGGGTGTCCAGAAGAGGTTGGGGGCAGCACAGCAGCCACCCATGAGCAATGGAGTGGCAGCTGCCAACAGAGCAGTCAACAGCAGCTAGAGTGGCAGATGCCAGGGCAGTGGTCTTCATTTGTAAAAACAGCACCACCTTCACAGGGTTGCTGTGAAAATGAAATATTTAATGCATCAGCAGCATCTAGCACATGACTGTACAAATTAAATAATCAGAGCTTAACAAATGTTGGCTATTAGTACTTTCTTTTTTTTTTTTTTGAGGTGGAGTCTCGCTCTGTCTCCCAGGCTGGAGTGCGGTGGTGCAATTTCAGCTCACTACCATCTCCACCTCCCAAGTTCACACCATTCTCCTGCCTCAGCCTCCTGAGTAGCTGGAACTATAGGTGCCCATCACCACACCCGGCCAATTTTTTGTATTTTTAGTGGAGACAGGGTTTCACCATGTTAGCCAGGCAGGTCTCGATCTCCTGACCTCATGATCTGCCTGCCTCGGCTTCCCAAAGTGCTGGGATTACAGGCGTGAGTCACCATGCCCAGCCAAGTACTTTCTTTAAAAAATAATTTTTATATTTTATTTTTTAAAAGAGGTGGGGTCTCACTCTGTTGCCCAGGGTGATCTTGAACTCCTGATGGTGAAGGACTTTCTCTTTAGTTCAGCTAAGAGCTGAGTTCTTGTCACACAACCATGAAAGATTAGGCTCGCAGGCACTTTGAAGGGTGAGAAGGGCAGGGTTTATTGGGCAAAAAGGAAATAAAAAGGGAAACAGGGACTCTCAGCAAAGCGAGAGTTCTGCTGGTAGGCTTCCTGCCTCACAGATTGAATTCCCAGTTACTACCCCAGAATCCTCCCCTCTGCAAATGGTGTGAAATTCCGTGGCTCCACCCCAGTGCCCACGCCTCCCTGTGCAAAGGCCAGTTGAAGGTTCTCGGGGAACCCCTTTATACTTGGCTGTCTCACTGAGGTCAAACAATCCCCCAGCCTTGACCTCCCAAAGTGCTGGGATTACAGGCATAACCTACTGCATCCAGCCTCCAGTACTTTTATCACTGGTGTTTTTGTGAGATTTCTTTACTTTTATCTACTTCTACTTATTTTCAAGTGGTTACGTAGTTTGATTTTACATGATACAATAAAAAGGATTTGGCCCAGTTTTTGTTTTTAAGCAGAGAAATTGCTTCTTAGGATGTATTTTAAAGAGTTAGATTACACCTGAAGTGGGTTGAACCTGAGCAAAGTTTTAAAAATAATTGTGTCTCAAAGTTGAATAAAAAAATAGGGCCCCAGTGTCATTCTTTGCTCTGAGAGGATTGTGAGAATAACTAATAACAATTAGGAGGTTAATATATTGTTGAAAGTGGTAATTTTACCAGTTTTGAACTCATGTTCAAAGACATAATTGGAATAATTTTCAATAGACATCAGTCTTTATTTCTTAGGAAATTACAGTGATTAAATTAATGGCAGGCAGCCTCTCTTGTTATTATTTGAAGATAATAGGAGTCTGTTGAGGATTAGTGGGGAAAAATGAATGATACATGTTCTATCAAAGACTTCACAGTTAAAACATTTCTTACTGCTCCCTGCCTTGCCACAATTTATATATTTAAGCACAATCATCAATGCAACTTCCTTTACTGTGTTTGGCCTAAAAAGTAATTCAAATGAAGAATAAGAATAATGCTTTCCTTGGGATTCCAGTATAGAGTTTTCTTTTAGGGGATGCCTAATATGCCAATTCAAAAGGAAGTTATGTAATGCTTGAAGAGCTCTGTGGAAGTGGAAAAGATAGTTCATTTTTTTCTCTGGATATTTTTCAGGAGTCTGTTCCTGCTTCTTTATGAAATTGAACACTGGACAATAACAATATCACACTCGTTATTCAGACATTTTAAATTGCTCTAATTGCTCTTTTACTTTGAAGTGAGATATTCAGATCACTGAGTGTTAGAGAAATGGTGCACTGATGAAGCAGTGAACGGATCTTGATCTGTTATCTCAGCTTGAGGTTTAGTAAAGTGGTTTTTGTCAGTGGACCATTGCACCCTATTTTCTTGAATATCTTTCTATACTGAAAATGATTTAGATGGTACGTCTGAGTCTAATGCCACCCAGATAAGCATCTGCAGTTGCGCTGACCTGGACTTGGGTGGTACTGCTTTTTAGATTTCAGTATCACTCTAAACCTTGTCTGGCTTTTGCCCGTGTCAGTACCCTTGAGCTATAGGTTGGGAAACCTGTTTGTTTCTCTTTCTGGCTGGAATATCTTTTAGAGATTCATGTTATAGGTTGTGACTCAAGTTACATACACCGATTCCCAAACTTTTCTTGACTTGATTCTAGGCTAAACAACACTGCAATTGTGAGGCCCCCAAGGCAAAAAGTAAATTTAAAAAACTACCTAATTTAATATGCTAGAGAGTTTTTGTATACATACAGATGACTACATTAGGAAATACTGTTTTCATTGCTTTGGAAAGTAGGAGGAAGTGACATAAGATCTTGTTCTGGGGAGAAAGAAAGAGCTAGCACAGTATTAGTTGCACCAAAGCAGAGGCAAAAACGAAGAAAAGCCAGTGACTTTGAGTGTTAGCTTACTCGATACAGCTAACACTCATTTATTTTAACATATCGCCACTTTTAAGTTAATACCCATTTTTCCCATTGTTTCTGGTTTAACTGTTATAATTTGAAATAATCATGGTTAGAAATGTTTAGATAAATCATGATGCCTCACTACCTTGTAATTTAACACCACAAAATAAGAACTGTAAGGCAAAGGGTTTGGACAACAGGGAGTACAGGTTACAAAACAGAAAAAGGGATCTGGATTTATTTGACATGAAAATAGAGGGTTTCTTACTCCAGGGTGATTTTTATAGGAATTCTATACTTAAATTTTGGCCACTGAACTAGACTTGCTGATTGTATGAACTTGGATAAAATTCCATTCAGAAGAGAAAAGATGACCAAAATAAAACACCTACCTCATGGGATTGTAGTGCAAATTGCATAAATTAATCCATATGAAAGCATTTTGTAAATTGCAAACTGTGACACTAAATTTACTTTACACGAGACAATCACTAAGTGTTATTAAGTGATTGAAAGGAAATACTAATCCAACCTGTTATGTGGTTTTCCGAATGTATAAAAACAAGGAAAGCATTCCAACCTGTGAGTACCTCTGCCAGAAATGTTTAACTTAGTTGTGAAGGAACAGTCAGTCAAATCCAAATTGAGGGGTGTTAGGTAAAGCAACTGGCCTGGACTCTACAAAAACGTGTCATGAAAGGTAAAAGGAGACTGTAGACATGCCTTGGTGATCCCTGATTAAATTCAGGATTTAAAATAAAATATAACAAATCTTCCACCCTGAAACAGACATCAGTGATACAATTGACCATTTGGACTGTATATTGATTGCATTGTGTCAATTTAAAATTTTCTGAGTGTGGCTGGGCATGGTGGCTCAAGCCTGTAATCCCAGCACTTTGGGAGGCCGAGGCGGGTGGATCACAAGGTCAGGAGATCAAGACCATCCTTGCTAACATGGTGAAACCCCATCTCTATTAAAGTACAAAAAAAATTTAGCCAGGCGTGGTGGTGGGCACCTGTAGTCCCAGCTACTCAGGAGGCTGAGGCAGGAGAATGGTGTGAACCTGGGAGGTGGAGCTTGCAGTGAGCCGAGATCACACCACTGTACTCCAGCCTGGGCCACAGAGCAAGACTCCATCTCAAAAAAAAAAGAAAATTTCCTGAGTGTGACCATTATTATGTAACTATGGTGGGATCATTGCTCTTAGGAGGTATATGCTGAAGTATATAGGGGTTGAACCATCTTTATGTCTACAAGTGACTCAAATGGTTCAGCAAAATATTTAGATATGCAGAGAGATAAAGCAAATGTGGAAAAGTGTCATAATTTGGGAATCAAGGTGAAGGCCATCTAGTTGTTCATTGCTACCTATTCCTACAACCTTTCTACAGTTTTAAACATTTTCAAAATACAATTTTGGAAAAAAAATTTAAAAAGAAAAAATCCAAGTACTCAAGTAGATTGAGTTATTAAAATACAGATCTTGAAATATGTCCATTACAGAGCATGTCTTCCTGCAATTTTATTTTTCTGTGAGATGCCGATATATAGATTTTAAAAAAGAAAAATCTGTGTTTTTATAAATGTATGCTTTTAGGCAATGAACAGGATTATTGTTACTAATTTGAAGCATATTCCCACTGGCTGGGCACCGTGGCTCATGCCTGTAATCCCAGCACTTTGGGAGGCCAGAGGCGGGCAGATCACAAGGTCAGGAGTTCAAGACCAGCCTGACCAAAATGGCGAAACCCTGTATCTACTAAAAATACAAAAATTAGCTGGGCGTGGTGGCACTTGCCTGTAATCCCAGCTACTCAGGAGGCTGGGGCAGGAGAATCACTTGAACCCAGGAGGTGGAGGTTACAGTGAGTTGAGATTGTGTGCCACTGCATTCCAGCTTGGGCCACAGAGTGAGACTCTGTCTCAAAAAAAAAAAAAAAAAAAAAAGAAAGAAATATATTCCCACTTGAAAAATTCCAGGAAAATAGATAGAAGTTCTCAACCCACGTGCACATCTTTTGTGGTATTTAAAAGTGAAGTAAAAATGTATCATGGGGTGTGTTCGAAAGGACAGAACATTATTTTTACTGTCCTCTTTAGAAAAAATTCAAGTTTGAGGATCTCAGTTTAATGATTTTGTGATAATTTGCTACCCAGATCTTCTTTCCTATGAGATAAAACTTTTGTTTTCATTTTTTGAGAGAGACATTGGGAAGTTATTGTTAGCAGAGGTGAATCTGTGCAGGTCTGCACCAACTTGATTCTTCCCTCTTCGAAGGAAAGAATTCGATTGAGGGGCATGACTTAGAGTGAGAGACTGAGGCAAGTTTTTGAGGAGTGAGAGCTTATTAAAAAGTTTTAGAGCACGAACCAAAAGAAGTAAAGGACATTTGGAAAAGTGCCAAGCAGACAACTTGAGAGATCCAAGTACCCTGTTTGATCTTTGACTTGGGGTTTTATACATCAGCATGGTACAGGGGTTTCTGTCTCTCCTCCCCTGATTCTTCCCTTGGGACTAGCTTTCCGCATGCGTAGTGGCCTGCCAGCACTCGGGAGGGGAGCATGCTCAGTTGTGTGCATGCTCACTTGAGGCAGTTTTCCCTTACCAGTCGAGTGTTCCTAGAGGGAGGTCATATACTAGTTAAACTCTGCCATTTTGCCCCTTAGTACACATACTTGGGCCCACTTGCCAACTCCTGAGATCTTATCAGGAAGCTGCTGATCGCCAACTTCAAGTGTTTCCTACCTATTGGGAGACTGCCTGTCCCTGGCACCAGCTGCCACCAATTATTATTTTAGAGAGCCAGTTTAACAACTACCTGACCGTCACCTGATGGTTTAACATTGCCTGACCTGTTTGTGTTTGTTTGCTTAGCTATCTACCCTAACATTATCATGATGATTGACTTACTATTCTGTTGCTTATTCTTGGGGTTGATGTGGTGGGATTCTCATTTTCTCCCAGGTGAGTGAGTCCAGGCAGAAATCTCATGACTCACTTTTTTCTGTGTCTCTTTTTTTTTTTTTTCTGTAAAGGTCAAAGACAACAGAACTGGACCAAGAAAGTTCATAACTTTTTGGTATGTAATTGAAAACTCTTTGCAACAAATTCTTTCTCTTTAGTGATATTTATGGCTTGAAAGGCCTGAGTTTCACTTTGTTATTCTAGTTTGTGAATCAAATTAGTGTAGCCTGGATATGTTTATCCCTAGTCTAGGATTTATGCAGAGGGAAGTTCATAGTATTACTCTCTTTGGTCCTCTGAAGATTATTTTTCAGTGGGAGAATTAAGTAATTTATTTAGTTATTTATGGGTTGATTCTTTTTTTTTTTTTTGCCTCTCTCAGAGTAAGGAATATACCATGACTATCAAAGTACTTTAGAACTATAATTATGTGAGGAGTCTATTTTACAAGCAATTGCATGTTTAGATGCCCAAGTATAAACTGAATGCTCTAGAAATGGAGTACTTACTGATTCAAATTTACTAATAATTACAATTAAATATTTATATTTAATAATTATAGTAGAACAGTAAAACAATCTGAAGATGTCCCTACCTCTAAAGTTTATAAGTTTATTCCTAATGATCTAGGAAGGACTGGAGTTGAATACCTGTGTATTCTTCTTCTTATTAATCTGATTTTCTATTATAAAATGATTTTAAAAGAATTATATGTCTTAGCTCCTCACTGAGGTATCCATCTTTTATTTGGTTTAACTCTTGTTTGTTTGTTTTTGAGACAATGTCTCACTGTGTTCCCCAGACTGGAGTGTAGTGGCATGATCGTGGCTCACTGCAGCCTTGATCTCCCAGGTTCAAGTGATTCTCTCACCTCAGCCTCCCAAGTATGCCACCATGCCCAGCTAATTTTAAAATTTTTTGTAAAGACGGGATCTCGTTATGTTGCCCAAGCTGATCTCTAACTCCTGATCTACAGTGATCTTGCCTCAGCCTCCCAAAGAGCTAGGATTATAGGCGTGAGCCATTGCACTAAGCCTTAATTCATTTTTTTCCAAAGATGAAACACAATTTTAAACTTGCTGAGGAATTCAAAGGAAGTATTCTTTTCCAGTTATCTTATTTTTTTTGAGATGGAGTCTTGCTCTGTCTCCAGGCTGGAGTGCAGTGGCGTGATCTCGGCTCACTGCGACCTCCACCTTCCAAGTTCATGCCATTCTCCTGCCTCAGGCTCTCTGGTAGCTCAGACTGCAGACGCCCGCCACCACACCCGGCTAATTTTTTGTATTTTTAGTAGAGATGGGGTTTCCCCATGTTGGCCAGGATGGTCTCGATCTCCTGACTTCATGATTCACCCGCCTCGGCCTTCCAAAGTGCTGGGATTACAGGCGTGAGCCACTGTGCCTGGCTGCCCACAGTTATCTATTAAGGACACATCTTTTTGTGACTCTATAGATATAATTGAAATTCTGGTAAATTTACCAGAATTGCTTAAGTCATTAAGCAATAACTTAAATGCTATTATTTCCTATGACCCAGAAAATAATCACTATTGTCCCCAGTATGTAGTTTCTACCATTTCCAATAATGTTGCAACTGTCTTTGAAACACTGTTAGTCATAACTCATGAGTCACCATTGTGCTTTCTGGTGACCATTGCCCTTCTCTTTCTTACTCTGTAGTTATTAAAACCCATTGTCCTGGTTGTCCAACTGATGGACATGCAAATTAGCTTTGGTGCATACCTTAGTGGTTCAGACGTCTTCTAAGACATAAATTCTGTTGTTTCAACATGTATATGAAAGACACGCATTTACTCATGAGTCAGTCAGTAAGATTGTCTTCTGCATTGTCTTCTGCAGTAGAGAATGCTTTATTTACCGTAAAATTTGATGTTTTGTTGAGGAATGTCAAGTGATGCTTTTTATACTCATACTTTTCATTGATGATATACAAAACTGATTACCCTAAGGTATTGACAAAAGTGGGTCATTTTACTGTCTTCAAAATTTGTCAAGTATGTTTTCCAGTATAACACTTCTGACTGTCAGATTAGGGACCTCCCATCACAGTGGCCATCTAGTAAGAACATGGCTTGTTATAAGAAACCGCGTTTGTTGGAAGACTGAATTCGATGAACTTTATAGTCTCTTGTAATAAAATAAGAGATAGCACAGTGGTACAAAGGGGAGGCTCTGAGCTCAGAGTTCTGGGGTTTGAGTCTTATCTGTGACACAAATACACACCAATCTGTATGACCTTGGGCAAGTTGCTTAACTTGTATGCACTTCACTTTCCTTATCTGTTAAATGGAGACAGTATTAGTACCCATAGCTGATGTAAGGATTTAATGAGTTAATATGAATACAGCTCTTAGAACAATATCTGGTGCATAATTAAGCACTTAATAAATATTAGTTATGACGATATATTAGTCCATTCCCACACTGCTATAAAGAACTACCTGAGACTGGGACATTTATAAAGAAAGAAGGTTTAATTGGCTCACTGTTCCACAGGCTGTACAGGAAGCATGGCTGGGGAGGTGTCAGGAAACTTACAATCATGGCGGAAGGCAAAGGGGAAGTAGGCAGTCTTCACATAGCAGAACGAGAGAGAGAGAGAGAGAAGGGGAAAGTGCTACACACTTTTTATATTTTATTTATTTTTATTTTTTAATTTAAAAAAAAAGAAAGGGGGCTTTGCTATGTTGCCCAGACTGACCTCAAACTCCTGAGCTCAAGCGATATGTTATACACTTTTAAACAACCAGATCTCATGAGAACTCACTCATTGTCATGAGAACAACAAGAGAAAATCCACCCCCATGATCCAGTCACCTCCCACCAGCCCCCTCTTTCAACACTGAAGATCATAATTCAACATGAGATTTGGGTAGGGACACAGGGTCAAACCATATCAGATGGTGATGAATTATCTGGTCATCAGCCATGGCCTTTATTCCCAGCAACTTACTTCTTCAGGTGTCCTTGGTTCCACCTGATGCTGCCTTGGTTCCACCTGATGCAAACGTCAAGGCAAAGCTCAGACTCTTCACCACTTTCTACTGAAATTGACTTTGTGGTGTCCTTTCTTCCATCACACTGCTCTCCCCATTTTCCAGGCTCCACCTCTCCTCTTCCCCTCCCTGCCTCATTGCGGGTCTTTCCACACACATCCAAACACCACTGGATTTCAGATTTTATGACAAAGGGGCTTCTTATGATATTTTTCTAGCAAAGTCAAATGTTTACATAAGAGAAAGTCTTGAACCAGTTACTAGGATAATAAAATGTCCTCCAACTTGATGCAAAAGCATGTTAACAATTTTCATCTTTTAATCTTGTCATTAAGCAATACTAAAGGAATCTTGTTTATCTAGTCATTCTAATATATTACCAACATAGTTCTTTTTAAAAAAATTTTATTTTATTTTAAGTTCTGGGATACATGTGCAGAACGTGCAGGTTTGTTACATGGGTATACATGTTCCATGGTGGTTTGCTGCATCTATCAACCCGTCATCTAGGTTTTAAGCCCCACAGGCATTAGTTATTTTTCCTAATGCTCTCCCTCTTCTTGCCCCCCAACCTCGACAGGTCCTGGTGTGTAATAGACATAGTTCTTAGTTCAAGGGTGTGTAGTGGGAGCAAACAGTTCCTGTTTAGTTTTCATTCACATGTGCCTACATTTTTGGCCCCATAATTATTTTAAGTTCTCCACAGATTTCTTAAGTACCGAATGCTTGTCTAATTATTTTGACATATTCCTGCTGGGCAGTAAATATTGTGAAGTTTTATGTGAATGCATTTGAACATCAGGTTATATTTTTCTTACTATTTTTTACTTGCTATGGCCTATGAAACTTATGTTCTAGGGACGGCTTAATTTTCATTTATGTTACCAAGTGATTCAAGGTGTCAATGGACTTTTTCCAGAACAGAAACGTGTGGGGCCAGGTCTCACACCTTTAATAAAGAAACAACTCAGACTCCAAGGTTTCTTGCCTTATTTTAAAATAAACTCTGTGTTAAAAACTTGTATGCTGGCAGTGAAGAAATAGATGACCACATGTATTTTCTTCTTGAAGGCTCATAATTTTTGTGCATATGTGTGCAAAATATAACAATATGAACAAGAATGTGGGCAGCTAGATTACAAAAAAAGAACTGGCAAAAGAATACTTATATGGACGTTATTTCTTGAAAACAGTATCTGTAAGCTTTTCAGATTATTGAGAGGGCTGGTTAACATTGGAGCTATTGTTTTCCTGGTTAATAATATTTTTGCTTTTTTAAAATTTTAGCTCAAAAATATGGGTATAGCTTTCTAAAACACAGAATCCAATTTCAAGAATGATGAGGTACTAACTGAAAAATCTCTAAATCTTTTGAGATTATTTCCACACATTAATAGGGCATTTCCTCAGAAAATTTTCTGCATTTATTATAGGTAGACAGTGAGGAAAAGGGAAAAGAAAAGATCAAGTTTTCTCAGCAAGCGAAAGATTTCTTGTTGCCATTTTCATTTTCCCTGAGTTTATTATCCTCAGTAGAGAGATCAATGTCTTTCCTAATAAAATCACATTCCAGCCAAACTGTTAAAAAAGGCAACTACCTACCTTGGGTGTATGTCAGTTTACACAGAAAAAATTTAAATAGAGCTTGAAGAAATATGGAAAAGACTTTTGTTAATAATTAATGAGGCACAGGAGCTCTTATTAGACTAGACTGTGTTATGCTGAAATTAACTCTCAAGTAACTCTGATTTCTTTTTTTTTTTTTTGAGTCGGAGTCTCACTCTGTTACCCAGGCTGGAGTGCAGTGGCACGATCTTGGCTCACTGCAACCTCTGTCCCCCGGGTTCAAGTGATTCTTTTGCCTCAGTCTCCCGAGTAGCTGGGACTACAGGCACACACCACCATGCCTGGCTAATTTTTAGTAGAGACGGGGTTTCACCATGTTGGCCAAGATGGTCTCGATCTCCTGACCTTGTGGTCCACCCGCCTTGGCCTCCCAAAGTGCTGAGATTATAGGCGTGAGCCACTGTGCCTGGCTGTAACTCTGATTTCTTACCCAAACTCTATGTTCAGTCAGGAGGGGAGGGCTCCTCTACTCCACATAATCACTCAAGGATTCAGGCTGATGAAAGCTCCACCATCCTGCAACACCATCATGTCAATAGGTGGCTTCAGAGTTGGCCATGACACAGGAGGATGTGGGGCACTCATACTCTTCTCCAGATACAAAGTGATGACATCACCTCTGCCCAGTCCCCATTGGTCAGAACAACTCACATGGCCTCTCCTAACTGCATGGGCCTGGGAGGTCTTCTTGGGGGCTGAAGAAGAAGAGGAGAACTAGACATAGAGCACAGTAGCAATTTCTTATCTGATTTTATGTGCTGCAAAGTTATCACATCCAGTGTCTCTATACAACACCCTTCCTTTCTAAATCAGTCACACTTACAAGTCCTTCTGTTCTGCCAGGTAATTGGGTTATTTTAATATTTTAAAATTAACTTCACATTTTTTACTTTCTAAGTTTAGGTGAGAACAAGTGAAACAAAGATTATGAAGAAGGAATTAGTGAAGGCATAGATATCATCAACAGCGGAAAAATGTCTAGTTACATTTTAGCCTTCATCTGTTTGTAGACTTCATTGGTGTTATTAATGGTACTTTCTTTTTTCCCAACAAAATCATTACTTGAAATTAAATGTAACTGCAAATGTGTGAGGATTGATTGCAAAATCAATTTAAGGGATATCAAGCTGGAAATATGAAACTATACTTGCGTAGTTTCAGTAGATTGTATTTTATGTGTACATCTTTTTTTAATTATATGCTCATCTTTCCCTGAATCTTAATCTCATGTTCTTTTCCTTCTTCTATCTCATGTTTTTCTTTTTAAATGTCTTTGTCAGTTTATTAAAGTATTTTACCAAGCAATGTTTTCACATAGGGCACATAAGGAATAAACAAACATGTCTAAAATATGCTTATTTTGCACTCACACTTGATTGTGTGTTTGGTTGGATATAGAACTTTATGTACAAATTTATTTTCACTCAGAACTTCAAAGGTATTGTCCCCATGTCCTTCAGCAGCTCATCTTGCATGAGAAATGCAAGTTCTAATGCTGTTCTTGCTTCTTTAGAGATAGAACATTTTTGTTCTGTCTGTAAACTTTTAGAATTCTCTGTATACTTTGAAATTCTGAAATTTCACAAGATATATTCAAACTTACATTGTATTGTATTGTATTGTATTGTATTGTATTGTATTGTATTGTATTGTATTGTATTGTATTGTATTGTATTGTATTTGTTTGTATTTTTTGAGACGGAGTTTTGCTGTGTCGCCCAGGCTGGAGTGCAGTGGCGCAATGTCGGCTCACTGCAAGCTCCACCTCCCGGGTTCACACCATTCTCTTGCCTCAGCCTCCCAAGTAGCTGAGATTACAGGTGCCCACCACCGTGCCTGGCTAACTTTTGTATTTTTAGTAGAGACAGGGTTTCACTGAGTTAGCCAAGATGGTCTCCATCTCCTGACCTCGTGATCCACCTGCCTCGGCCTCCCAAAGTGCTGGGATTACAGGTGTGAGCTCCCATGCCTGGCCTTTTGTTTTTGTTTGTTTTTGTTTTTTGTTTTTGAGATGGAGTTTTGCTCTTGTGCCCCAGGCTGGAGTGCAATGCGGCTCATTTCAACCTCCGCCTCCCAGGTTCAAGTGATTCTCCTGCCTCAGCCTCCTGAGTAGCTGGGATTACAGGCATGCACCAGCATGCCTGGCTAATTTTTTTTTTTTTTTTGTATTTTTAGTAGAGACGGGGTTTCACCATGTTGACCAGGCTGGTTCCGAACTCCTGACCTCAGGTGATCCACCCACCTCGGCCTCCCAAAGTGCTGGGATTACAGGAATGAGGTACCGCACCCTGCCCTCAAATGTACATCCTTGAAAATTTGTGGGATTGACTATTTTGTAGCATAGAAGATTTTTTCCACTCTCTCCCTGGGTTCTGCTTCCTGCTGTTGTGGCTTCATTTTCAATCTCTTTTCTCCACCATTTCACAAAGGTGACCACTGCTAACTCCAGGTTTGCAGGGCATTCATGGCTGACACCCCAGAAAAAAGGGACAAATCTCTTTCCCAATATTTCAGACAGGATTTCCTGATTATCTTGACTTGATGCACGTACTCCTTTCTGGATTTGTCACTGTGACAAAGAGGAGTAAGTACTTTGATCCATCTACTTCTTACCACTTCTACTGCTACCACTCTGGTCCAGCAAAAGAGATGACATTGTAATCTCTTCCCTGGATCATTCCAGTAGCCTCTTAATTGGTTTCTCTGTTTATGTCTTTTCTCTCTTTCAGTCTGTTCTCAGTGCTGGAGCCAGAGCTGTTAATGTGTTTGTCAGATCAGAACCCTACAAAGCCATTCATTTTATTTATTTATTTATTTATTTATTTAATTTTGAGACAGAGTCTTGCTCTGTCACCCAGGTTGGTGTGCAACGGCACAATCTCAGCTCACTGCCACCTCCGCTTCCCAGGTTCAAGTTATTCTCCTGCCTCAGCCAAGTATAGGATTACAGACAAGTGCCAGCATGCCAGGCTATTTTTTTGTGTTGTTGTTGTTGAGATGGAGTTTCACTCTTGTTGCCCAGGCTGGAGAGCAATGGTGCCATCTCGGCTCATTGCAACCTCCACCTTCTGGGTTCAGGTTATTCTAACGCTTCAGCCTCCCGAGTAGCTGGGATTACAGGTTGTGAGCCACCACGTCTGGCTAATTTTTTGTATTTTTAGTAGAGATGGGGTTTCATCATGTTGGCCAGGCTGGTCTCGAACTCCTAACCTCAGGTGATCCACCCTCCTCGGCCTCCCAAAATGCTGGGATTACAGGCTTGAACCACCATGCCTGGCCAAGCTTGCCCATTTCGCTTCAAGGAAAACTAAAGTCTTCAACAAGAGTTTATTTATTTATTTAGAGACAAGCTTTCACATTGCTATCCAGGCTAGAATGCAGTATGGCTCACTGCAACCTCAAACTCCTGGGCTCAAGTGATCCTCCCTTGTCAGCCTCCTAAGGAGCTAGGATTACAGGCATGCAATACCACACAAGGCTACTTTTTGAATTTTTATTTATTTATTTATTTTTTTTTAGAGATGGGGTCTTGCTGTGTTACCCAGGCTGGAGTGCAGTGTTGTGATCTCGGCTCACTGCAACCTCCACCTCCCGGGTTCAGGCAATTCTCCTGCCTCAGCCTCCCAAGTAGCTGGGATTACAGATGTACACCACCACGCCTGGCAATTTTTTTTTTTTTTTTTTTTGTGTGTGTGTGTGTGTGTGTGTTTTAGTAGGCACGGGGTTTCACCATCTTGACCAGGTTGGTCTTGAACTCCTGACCTCAAGTGATCTGCCTGCCTCGGCCTCCCTAAGTGCTGGGATTGCAGGCGTGAGCCACTGCACCTGGACTTAATTTTTAAATTGTTCTGTTGAGATGGGGATTCTCACTATGTTGCCCAATCTGGTCTCAAACTCCTGGCCTCAAACAATCATTCCACCCTGGCCTCCCAAAGTGTTAGGGTTACAGGTATAAGCCATAGCATCTGGCCTGGTTCTCACTTTTCAAAATGACTTTTAATTTGAAATATAACATACATACAGTGGAAAACATGAAAAAAATGGAATAACTAGATGATTTATCATAAAGTGTTAATTCTTGCAACTGCCACTTGAGTCAAGAAATAGAATACCATTGGGATCCCGAATCCCCTCTTGTACCCCTTCTAATAAATAATTCCTGACTCCTCCTCAAAGGTTACCACTCTCCTGCCATTTGTGTTCATTGTGGTTGCATTTTGTTATAATTTTATGAGCCGAGTACACTTCCCTAAACGCTATGATCTAGTTTTGGCTGCTGTATTATTTTATATAAATGGAATCATATCATTTATATTCTTTTGTGTCTAGCTTCTTTCTCTCAACGTTATGTCACTGTGGGTAGAAGTAGTCTTTTTCTTTTTGATTGCTATGTAGTTCATTGTAATGACTATATCACAATTTCTTCATTTTCCCATTGATGCACATTTGTTTTGTTCTTTTGTTTTTTTTTTTTAAACAATTTTTTTAATGATTTACTTCTTTGTAGACATAGAGTTTCACTTTGTTTCCCAGGCTGGTCTTGAACTTCTGGCCTCCAGTGATCCTCCCATGTTGGCCTCTCAAAGCACTGGGATTATAGGCCTGAGCCACCATGCCCAGCCCTGTTTTTTTGTTCTGGTTGTTATTAATGAACTGGATAGAATCATTGTTACACATTTTCAGCATACATTTGCACACGTATCTGAGGCATGTACACCTTAGAGTAAAGGTTGTGGGCATAGACTATGCATATAATTAACCTTAGCCAGTGTTACCAAATACTTTTCCAAAATAATTTTCCACTGGCAGTATTTTGAGTTTTCACTGGTTCTGCAATGTTGCCAACGCTTGGCACTGTCAGTCTTTTAAAATTACACTGTTTTGGTGGCTGTTTAATTATGTTTCATTGCTGTTCTGCCTTGCATTTCCCTGATTGTTAATGAGGTTTAGTGTCTCTCCTATATATACTGGCTAATTGATGTTCCTCCTTGGTCAAAGGCCAGTAAGTCTTTTCTCATTTTTGTCTTAGGTTTTCTGCCTGTTCCTTATTGATTCATGGGAGTTCTTTATAGATTCTGGATGCATGGCCTCATGCAAGTTATATGTATGGCACGTATTTCTTCTCATTCATTTGCTTGTTTTCTCGGTCCCTAAGGTTGTCTTTTGATGAATGGGAATTCTTAATTCTAATATGTTTCAACTTACAGCTTTTCCTTTATGGTTAGAACCAGTGGGGGAAATGACAGTATTTTCAACAGATGATACTGACATAATTGGCTATTAATTTAAAAGATGAAACTTGACCCCTATTTGAAACCATAATAGAAAATCAATTCCAAGTATATTGTAGATCTAATAAGGAAGACAAGGCAATAAAATTTATAGAAGGAAAAGTAGGACAATATCCTTATGACCACAGAATAATGAAGATAACGGCAACGGAAAAGCACTAGCCAGAGGCATCTTCACAATATTGACTCTTCCAATGAATGAACACATCTTTCCATTTATTTATACCTTTTTAAAGTTTCTTTCAAAAATTGATTTCTTCATTGAAGTCTTATACATCTTTTTTTATTAGATTCATTCTAACATATTTGAATTTTTATGATACTGCTACTTTCTTAGAAATTTTACCTTCAAACTGTTGGTGGCCGGTAGAAATGTTACTGATTTTAATATATTGGCTTTGTAGCTAGCAACCTTCTTATGTCCACTTTTTTAAAATTTGGAGACAGGGTCTGGCTATGTCACCCAGGCTGGAGAGTGGTGGCATGATCTCAGCTCACTGCAACCTCCATCCCCCAGGTTCAAGGGATCTCCTTACTCCAGCCTCCGAAGTAGCTGGGACCTCAGGTGCACACCACCATGACCAGCTTTTTTTTTTTTTTTTTTTTTTTTTTGTATTTTTGGTAGAGACAGGGTTTCTCCATGTTGTCCAGGCTGGTCTCAAACTCCTGAGCTCCAGTGATCCACACATCATAGCCTCCCAAAGTGCTGGGATTACAGGCATGAGCCACCACACCTGGCCCACTTTTTAATTGTAATTGTTAATGTGTAGATTCTTTCTGCACGTAAAACTGTATCATCTGAAAATACTGACAATCTTGATTTTTTTACCTTTTAATCATAATTTTTTTACCATTGTTTTCCAGTACTTTTGAGACAATGTTGTTAAGTGATAATGAGAATCTTTTGCTTATTGCTAATATCAAAGGAAAAGATTTCAACATGTCACCATCAAATATGTGATGTAGGAATAAGGACCTTCTTACTTACTGAAAACAGTGGAGTAAGGACCTTTTTGTTTTGACCATGACAGGAATTTGGAGAGGGTTTGGCTTGACTTGGCAGTTCATCTTTGACCCCTGTGACTTTAGCTGGGGTGACTAGGATTGGAGGATCCCTACTTTCAAGATCACTTTTGCATCCATACGTCTGGAGCCTTGGCGTCTCTTGGATTCCCATTCTCTACTTGGCATCCCGTTCTCCTGGGCCTGTCCACAGGGCTTGGCTCTTTGCAGCACAGCAGCGTCAGGGAACCTGGACCTGGTGAATATCAATCTGGCTTCTGCTAGAGCACATGTTCCTCTTTCAGATGTAAAATCCCATGAAGTTGAGCCTGTGAGGTCATAGAAATTGCAATTAAACATATCTGTTAAATGAAAAATCAATTTCCAATCTAAACATTTTTTTTCTACACAGGAGTTTAAAAATAATAATCTAAACAATTGTCATAGCTGAATTTTAGTACTATGGAGTAAAGAAAAATATAGGTGATTCCTTCTATTTTGTGATGACAGACTTTTACTTTTGAGGTTAAATGAAGGTATTTAGGGCAGGAAGGAGAGAGGAAGGTGCATCTGTGCATGGAAGGTGAGGAGGTGGGCGCAGTACAGCGTGTAGGTGAGGTGCGAGTGAGAAAGTGAGCATGTAGAGACGAGAGTGGGTGGACCACAGGAAGCTGGGCGGACCACAGGAAGCTGGCTGGAAAAAAAAGTCTTTGACTTTACTTAATTAAAAGCAAGAAAAAAGCAACCCGAAGACAAGCGGAAAATCTCACAGGCAAAGTCTATAAAGGGATGGAAACAAAAAATAAGCCCACATGTGTTCAGAGAAAGGTGAAGTGACTGGCTAGTTACAGTCTGCTCTGTAATTTTTGTATTACTTCGCAGTACTTTATACAGTAAGATAGTCTAATTAACAACAACAACAACAACCAATAAAAGAGCCAATGCTTCCTGGAGAAACAAATAGAAAATTTTCTTTTTGAAAAACTTAGATTTCTGAGTTTATGATTCTAGTGATTTTTAAAAATGCGCTATTTAAATAGAAAGAATGTCAAATTAGGGAGTCCGGACAATTTAATCTTTTGTCTTAAGGTAAATATTGTACTTAGGTATTTTTCCACTAGGTGTCTCTTTGCATACATGTTATGATTTCAGAGAAAGCGAATCTATTCCTGAAGGCATTCACTTATGTGGATTGTGTCAACAAATATTTCAATTTGGTTTGGTGGGTATTTAAGAATGACTTTAATTTCAGTCCTTCCTAAAGAATGAATAGGTGTCTTTTAGTGACTTCTCTCGTTCTTGCTTTAGATGTTTTGGAGATGCTAACCTAGATTTTTCAGCAGATGCAAAATTGAGGTCCTTGTGCCTGTGTGGTTACCAGCATGATATGGTTTAAGCCTTCAATTCATAGCCTGCCTATGTGGGATTCTGACCAGGATGTGAGCCCTTCATAATTTCTGAATGAAGCCTCACCTAGGATGCACAATTCCCAAACGAGCTGCGTGCAGCTCGTCAGTGTCTGTTTCTGAGAGCTGTATTGCCTGCTGATCAGACCCTTCCAGACCACACAGTGGCAGCTGATCTGTGATCCCACGAGTAGCCCTTTGGGCAACCACATTATCACTGCTAGCCACCTTAGGTCCCCCTGAATTGTCTAAATTTGGTAAATAGCTTACTCATTCTAACTTGTCCTAAAGTTGAGGCAGGGCCAATGTAAGTAAACAGATACTTATTACGTGCCCACTGCATGTCTTGCCTTCAATGTCTGTAAGAATTATTAGATTCATTCATTCTCTAAGAATGTAATGAGATCTACTGTTTGAAAAAAAAAAAAAAAAAAAAGCCTGCTTCTAAGGAGAATTTGAAAAGGCAAAGATTATTCTGAGACAGCACTGCTGATGACCACAGGGCCCTGGACCTGGAGTTTGAAAATCTGAATTTATATTTGGCTTTAATTTGCTAGTTGTGTAAACTAGTTAGTCTACTCACTCTGTATATTAGTTTCTTCATGTGTAAAAGTGTAAGTTACTTTACAGCGTTGCTGTGAAGACTGAAAACAGTTTGCAATAGGTCTGCCAAATATCATTATAAGAGCCTCCAAGAAAAGTCACCCTATTCTGGGTAAAGCAGCCCTTACCATGACATATATAGTATTTTAACTCCTTATGGTCTCTCTTGTCTGGTAACCCTTGGGCACAACCTTTGCAAAATTACAAGGCCCCTAAAAATGATCTTTTCTTTTCTTTTCTTCCCTCCCTCCTTCTTTTCCTTCCTTCCTTCCTTCCTCCCTCCCTCCCTCCTTCCCTCCTTCCCTCCCTCTTTCCCTCTCTCCCTTTTTTTTCTTTTCTTTTCTTTTTTCTTTTCCCTTCCTTCCTTCCTCTCTCCCCTGCTCCTTTTCTCCTTCCTTCCTTCCTTCCTTCCTTCCTTCCTTCCTTCCTTCCTTCCTTCCTTCCTTCCTTCCTTCCTTTCTCTCTCTCTCTTTCTTTCTTTCCTTTTCTCTCTCTCTCTCTTTCTCTCTTTCTTTCTTTTCTTCTGAGATGGAGTCTCTGTTGCCCAGGCTGGAGTGCAGTAGCACAATCTTGGCTTACTGCAACCTCCGACTCCCAGGTTCAAGCGATTCTCCTGCCTCAGCCTCCTGGGTAGCTGGGATTACAGGCACCTGCCACCACACCCAGCTAAATTTTTTGGTATTTTTAGTAGAGACGGGGTTTCACCATGTTGGTCAGGCTGATTTCAAACTCCTGACCTCAAGTGATCCACCCGCCTTGGCCTCCCAAAGCGCTAGGATTACAGGTGTGAGTCACCGCGTCCAACCCCTAAAGTGATATTTCTTAAGGAAAGATTTAGCCAGACAGAAGAGGATTTGGCTCCAACTCCAGAGCAATGGGTGCAAGCGGCTGACAGCTTTTATAATCATTTTTTTTTTTTCTTGGCTGCCTTCTAGCCAGTGAATGTTCAGTTGCAGAGTTCCCTGCTGTATGGGGTATAGCTGCTCACTTTGGTGTAAAGGGCATTGAATGGAATAATGTTTGGCAAAGCAGAAATAAAGTGACTGGCTGCCTCAGAGCCATGTACACTGTCTGAATTTCACCAAGTAGAAAAACATTTCATCTTCTGCAGACAGAAAATGTAACTAGTATTCACGTGGAGAAATGGAGAGATGCAAATTGCAGAAAGGTAAGGGCCATCACTTGCTATTCCTAGCTGGCTCATCCTAGAGCACTGTGTCAGCTCTTGCCTCACAGGCTGGAGTGAAGCAAACTAGGAATTGTGGGTATTATTTGGGGGATGCCCTAGTAGGGACCTGGAAGGAACCAGGCTGTGCTCGTGGAACAGACTATGGTAGATTGCAGTGGGCCTCATAATTGATACCTTATCTAGGAGCTACCAATGCTTCCTGTGTCCTTATTAGGGAGCTGGCGCCCCTTTTCTCCTATGATGTAGCAGCTTGAGGACAGTACAAACTTTTGAGGTGGCTCCTGGAGTTTTAGTCACAATCCCTGAGAATCACACCTCAGCACACAGCTAGCTTGGATCCTAGAGTGACTGGCTCCTAGAGGTTCCTTGGATCTGGAGCTGGCGTAGGAGAAGCAGGTGTGATGGTGTGTTTTATCTGCACTGATAAAACTGAACAAGAGCTGCCCCTAGGGTGTGTATGTTTGTGTGTCTTTGAGGGGTAGGTTCAAATATGCGTTGTGGTACCCCTGCCTATATAAATAATTGGAATCATTGAACATCTATCCCTGTTTTGGAGAACCAGTGACAACAACTGCTCTCCAGGCAGGTGTCGTGGAACTTAAGACAACCACAGAACAAACCCAACTCTGTAGACACAAGTGCCAGTGCTTTTCAGGGCCTCTGGTCTACCCCATGGTTTAGTGAAGGGAACCTTGATTGGGTGCAGTCAACACAGGGTGCATGTGGGCTAGGGCTGGGCTCTGGGTGCCCTGAAGAGGATCGGCCAGGGTGTAGCCCACGGCAGGTCTCTGCTTGCCCCAGCCTAATGGCCCCTGCAGGTGCAGACCACATTTTAGAAGTTTCAGGTTCAGGAGGCCCACAGAAGGACAAGAGACCCCTGTAGTTCAGCAACTCAGGGGAGCTTTGTACCTCCAAGAGGGGCATGGCCAATAGCCATTGGCATTTGGTAGGCCCTTCGGGATGTAAAAGAGGCAAATCGTTTGAGAGCTCTTGTGGTTTCCCACCTGTTTGTTATGGTAAAATGGTCCACTGAGAGGGCAGATTGACATTATTGGCTGAAAGAAAGTCTTTTATCGCCCTTGGCTTTGTGGATTTTGTGTGTCTGAGCCTTGATTGTCAGGGCTGACAGCTTATGTGGGAATTCGTGAAGCGAAAGCAGGGAAGAGGCCTGCCAGTCTCCGCAGATGATGGATTGCAGTATTTTTGTGGTGTCAAAAATAAAGTAATTTTAAGCATCATAGTTTTTCTGTTTGAAAAAAGCTGTGGTTCTTAAAACCATCTGTCAATTCATCATCAAAGTGGAGAGAAGGCAGAAAAGAAATGCAATGAAATGAGCGGAAAAGACAACAATAAAAAAGGGAATATACATGAAAGAGAAAGAATGAGAATATTCTATAGCAAGTAGAAAACGGATTGGAATCAGAATGACACTTTGAGCTTAAGTTAAAAAGAAAAAAGCAGCTGGGCGCGGTGGCTCACGCCTGTAATCCCAGCACTTTGGGAGGCTGAGGCGGTCGGATCACGAGGTCAGGAAATCGAGACCATCCTGGCTAACATGGTGAAACCCCGTCTGTACTAAAAATACAAAAAATTCGCGGGGCATGGTGGTGGCACCTGTAGTCCCAGCTACTCGGGAGGCTGAGGCAGGAGAATGGCGTGAACCCGGGAGGTGGAGCTTGCAGTGAGCCGACATCGTGTTACTGCGCTCCAGCCTGGGCAACAGAGCGAGACTCCCTCTCAAAAAAAAAAAAAAAAAAGAGAGAGAGAGGGAGGGAGGGAGAAAAGGGGAGAGAGAGAGAGAGAGAGAGAGAGAGAGAGAGAGAGAGAGAAAGAAGCGTAAAATAATTTGGATGAAGCTATTTTCTCCTTCATAAAGTTCCTGAACAAAGTCACAACCCCAAACCACCCCTGCCCCATATGTCACTGTACACAGGCTGGTAGGGAAGTCATCTTGCATTTGTTTCCTTCTCTCTTGCTTTGCCTTGACAAGTGAAGTCTCCTACTAATTGGCAAAATGAATGGATTATCTCATGTCCTTTGCTTTTATATGTGAGCAAAGATGAATATCCTCTTCTGTTTTCCATGGCATTGCTGTGATGGGCTACCGTTTAACAGAACATGCTCGCTTACAAACAGTGCTTGTCTCCAGTAGAGAGTGGACGTTTGCTGCCACATGGATTACCTGCTTGTCGATGATCAAGACTTCTGCCACGACGATAACAANGAGAAAGAGAGAGAGAGAGAGAGAGAGAGAGAGAGAGAGAGAGAGAGAGAGAGAGAAAGAAGCGTAAAATAATTTGGATGAAGCTATTTTCTCCTTCATAAAGTTCCTGAACAAAGTCACAACCCCAAACCACCCCTGCCCCATATGTCACTGTACACAGGCTGGTAGGGAAGTCATCTTGCATTTGTTTCCTTCTCTCTTGCTTTGCCTTGACAAGTGAAGTCTCCTACTAATTGGCAAAATGAATGGATTATCTCATGTCCTTTGCTTTTATATGTGAGCAAAGATGAATATCCTCTTCTGTTTTCCATGGCATTGCTGTGATGGGCTACCGTTTAACAGAACATGCTCGCTTACAAACAGTGCTTGTCTCCAGTAGAGAGTGGACGTTTGCTGCCACATGGATTACCTGCTTGTCGATGATCAAGACTTCTGCCACGACGATAACAAGCATTTTTTGTTTCCTCTTAGCTCTGGCTTCTGGATTAAGAATAATGCACATTGTTTGCCTGTGTTTGTGAACTTCGTATAAATGCATTTGCTGCTGTGATGTCTTGCAAATGCTAGCACTATAATTTTAAAGGATAAATTAATCTGTGGGTTTTAAAAATTTTAGTTCAGACCTGTTTTGTTTTCACTTAAGGCTCCGTGAGAAAGAGAATCAACCTAGCTCCTATGTTATTTCAACTGGAAAATCGTCTCTAAATCACGATAAATTATCTTCTTTTTAAAAACATGTAAAACATTAGGCATGGTACTTATTTTGCTGCATGATTCCAAAGATGATAGTGTATAGATGATAAGAGTCTAGGGAATAACCAAGACAGTTACTTTTGCATCAGTTGAATCAATAAATTCCCTTAGTGGAATTTTTTTCTTGATTCTTAAGAAAATACTAATTATGCTAGCCTTCTTTATAAATAGTTCATTTGTTGCAGATTGATATTCTTGGTTTATTTTCTGGGTTTAAAATAACATAGGATGAGAGTCCATATTTCTATCTTAAATAACTTACTAAACAATTTCTAAAATTGCTAGAACATACTTGGTTTAGGAAGCATGCAATTTGTGATTAAAACAAAATGGAATGATTTTTTATTAATATATGTGAAGGAAAATCTCTTCTTTGAAATTGACTTTATTACTCATTTGCTAACAAAACATACTTTCCAGTTTTCAGTTGCAGAGTTTATCAGGAATGCATTGTATTTCATTTAACCAACTTAAACAATTAATGATTTCATTGGTTTGGCTATGTTTCATGTTGTAGTATGTTGAAAAATTGTTCTTTAAAGAAGATAACTGTTTTAAATATGATTGAGATAACCATTCCCTTAAACTCTGAAACAAAGCACCAGAAATGTCATTGGTGAGTTGGCTAGGGAGTTTAACCAACCTTGAAGTGTGAAAGCTATTTTATTTGATGAAACCTGTTATCACACTTGTTCAATCCCTTTAGTTGTATACTAATTCCATCAGGAAGAATAGTTTTGTATAATGAAGCTACTTCTAGGTAATGGCTCCCATTCTAGGTAATTGCTACCACTTACTAAGCATGCACTGTGCCCTGTGTGTGCTTCCCATATGATATCTCGTTTAATTCTCACAAACACCTTATGAGTTGGTTATTATTATTCAAAGAGGAGGCATTTGTTAGAGCATTAAGCAATTTCCATAAGTTTTCACATTTAACAAGTGGCAGAGTTGGGATTTGAACTTAAAGCTGCTTGACTCTAATCTACGTACTTTAGTGCAGTAGTTTTCTTTTAGAGACAGAGTCTTACTCTGTTGTTCAGGATGGAGTGCAATAGCATAATCAAAGCTCATTGCAGACTTGTACTCCTGGGCTCAAGCAATCCTCCCACCTTAGCCTCCTGAGTAGCTGGGACTACAGGTGCACGTCACCATACCCTGCTAATTTTTTAAACTTTTCTTGTAAAAATGAGGGTTTTGCTATGTTGCCCAGGCTTGTCTCATATTTCTGGTCTTAAGTTATCCTTCCATCTTAGTCTTCCAAACTGCTGGGATTACAGATGTAAGCCACTGAACCCGGCCTAGTTTTAAGCATATATTTTTGGTTGTGTACCCATAAAAGAACTTGGGAGCCTCCTGTAGCCCCTTATACTTCAAATTGTCACCTAAAGTTTTTGTCATACATGTAGTTGAAAAGATGTGTTTTCTGGCATATTGTAAATATTGATGATAAAAAAGGTTACACTTCTGTATAAAAGTAACCTATGCAATATAGGTATCATAAAGAGTTGGTATATCCCATAATTTTTTTTAAAGTAATCTTTAGGACTTGTAAATTTTACATTGTTTTCTTTTCTCCTGAAACTCATATTTTCATTCCACTATCATATGGATTTTTATCCTATTACGTGATTTTTTTTTTTTTTCTTTAAGAGACAGGATCCCACTCGGTCACCCAGGCTGGAGTGCAGTGGCACAATCATAGCAACCTTGACCTCCTGGGTGGGAGGGATACTCCTGCCTCAATCTCCCAACTACATATGCCTGCCACCATATCTGGCTGATTTTTCTTGTTTCTTTTTTTTTTTTTTTGTAGAGATAGGGTCTTGCTATGTTGCCCAGACTGCTCTTGAACTCCTTACCTCAAGTGATCCTCCTACCTCAGCATCCCAAAGTGCTGAGATTACAAGTGTGAGCCATTGTGCCAAGTCCTATTATATATTTTTATGCCTGAAAATATTTTATTGATAATTCTATCATACATTTAAGCTAAAAGAATAGTTTTTTTGTGTGTGTGTGGTGGGGGAACAAGGTCTGGCTCTGTCACCTAGGCTGGAGTTGCAGTGACTCACTGCAACCTCAGCCTCCTGGGCTCAAGCCATCCTCCCATCTGAGCCTCCCTGGTAGCTAGGACCACAAGTGTGCACCACCACACCCAGCTAATTTTTGTATTTTTTGCAGAGATGGGGTTTCACCATGATGGCCAGGCTGGTCTTGAACTTGTGATCTCAAGCTATCTGCCCACCTTGGCCTTCCAAAGTGCTGGGATTAGAGTCATGAGCCACCGTACCTGGCCAAGAATACATATTTAAATCGAAATTAATTTAAAACTTTTTTGGTGACATAATTATTTAAGCCAAAAAATTTTATTCAGAGTTATTATTACAATTATTATTGATACATAATTTAACAAACATTAATATGATATGCTACACATTTTGACTGATAATGATTGAATAAAACAGATGAATATTTTTATTGAATATGCAGTACTTAATGAGACAGATGAGACATTCCCCCCAATTATGTAACAGACACATGAATGAACATTATTTATTACTACATGAGAGAGTTGAGAACTAATTTTAATTCTATTATTGGTTTTTATGTATGTAAGCACTTAGAAATATTTTTCACATAAGTAAATATGTAGGAATCGAGCATTTTTTGAACTCCTTCCAAGGATATGCCAAATATCACATGGTGATTTATCAGAACAATTACTTTAATAATCCATAGGCAATTCAAATAGGTTTTTCCTTAATTTTGTTGAAAGCAAAGAACTGGAAACCTCTTGATATACAAAAGTGTTTTGTTACCCTGTCATTAGGTTCTTACCTATTTTTAAATTTGTGGTAATTCAGAAATTCATTTTAAAGACATGTCAAATAGTCATTATTTCTTCCTTCAATTCTTATTTATAGGCGCTTTGCTTAAACTGATATTCTCAGAAACGATTGTGAATACTGAAAAATTATTACTTTCAAAACACCTTTGCCAGCATTATTTTTTTCACAATCTGCTTTTATTGTGTGCTTTATATACATATTTTCATCAAAACCTTGGAGCTACCTATTTAGCTTATCAACATATGGACACCATGTGTCTTGGTTAATAGCTGAACCAGTTCTCATTGTCCAAATAATCAAAAGTATGTACATGAGTCTCCATAGCCCTCATTTCTTTTCCTAATTCTTCTTGGTTATGGCCATGGGCTTTGTCTGGAAGAGGAGAACCAAGAGTTGAGCTTAGCTTATTTTGGTGGTTCTTCTGCCCAAAATTATTTTTGAATCATTTTAGTGGAATTTAGATTTCATATATTTCAACTACTTCAAGAAACAAAGTACTGGTCAGGCATGGTTGCTCACTCATGTAATCACAATGATTTAGGATGCCAAGGCAAGAGGATTGTTTAAAACCAGGAGTTTGAGACCAGCCTGGGCGACAAAGCAAGACCCTGTCCCAATTTTTTTTATTTAAAATTAAAAAATAAAATAAAATAAAGACACAAAAAAAGAAACAAAGTACTGAAACTTCAAGATTATGAATGAAACACTCATACACAGACTCCACAAAGGGACATCCAGCCCTAGCTGTCTCCCATCCCACCTCCACCACCCATGCCAGTGACTGCGTATTATTTCTGCCCTTTTGCTCTTTGACCAAAGGAGGTATGACATCAACACCATCTCATTTCCATATCCTGCAGATTGGGAAGGAGACTTCTAATGGGATATTCATGATGCCAATATTTTACAAAACAAAAATTTGGAATTCACAAATTTCCTTTATGGAAACTCATCTATAGTGAGTGGTTTTATTGCTTGTATATTTAATTCATTTACTCAACAAATATATATTTAACTACGTATACAGAGCATGACATATACAGTCCCCTGTATACAGAGACTGGGAACACAGCAGCAAATAAGTGAACAAGGCCAGACACAGTGGCTGCCTTCAGGTAGGGTATATTATACTGGAGAGTCAGATGTTAAAGAACCAATTGCAAAATTAATCATTCACTACAATGATGAAAACTTCTATGAATAAAAAATAAGGTAATGTGAGAGGCTATAAAAGGTGATTGATCTCTCCTAAGGATCAGGGAAGGTTTTCTTGATGAAGTGACCTTCTGTCAGAGAGTTGGGAAAATTAGATGGTATAAGCCATCCTAGGTGGGGACTGTTGAGAAAAAGCATGCACCAAGCCCCTGAAATGGAAATAAATGTGTTTGAGGGCTTAAAAAAAAAAAGACATTGAGTAAGGGAGATGGAGAGAAACAGGTATGGAAACACCCCAAGGAAGGGCTGGAGATGAGGTAGTGGTCAGATGGTGCAAAGCCTCACTTGTAGGAGGTTTTCACAATTTTGATCTTTATTTAACGACAAATGACCATTGTAGGGATTTAAGGAAAGAGGTAAATAGTCTGATGTGCACTGAAAAAAAATCACTGGGCCTGAGAGAAGGCTGGGACATCAGCTAGGATATTCTTGCAGTGGTCCAAGAGGGAGGTGCTGATGGCTTGGACTAGGATGATGGCAATAGGTGTGGACAGAGAGGACTTAAGGGATAGTTAGGAATTAAGCAGGTAAAGTGCATACAAAAGAAAGACTCTGAGTTGAGATGGAGCTCCCTGGGTGCTGCTGCAGCCACCCAAACCACAGTGAAGCAGGCAGAACCCCTGCCCTCCTGAGCAGGGCTGCAGCCTCCCAAGCTGTACCTACAGATCTGAGTCTCCCTGTGCTCTTGGGGGGCCAGGAGCAGGCAGGAGCCCTGCCCTCCCGGGTGCAGCTACAGCCACCCAAACTGTAGCTGCAGACCCAGGCCTCCCACTCCAAAGAGTAGACAGGACCCACCCACCCCAGACTCAGGCATCACTGCACTCTTGGGGGCCTGAGAAGGCCCCTGCTGTCCTTGCAGGCTCAGGGGTGCCTGCTCTTGCTGCCTGGCTTCTCCCTTCCGTCAGTGCCTGCTCTGATGGAAGCAAAGTCCCCACAAGCCCAGGCAGCATGGACAGCAGCAGGAGGCAGACAGATTCCAGGGCGGAAGGGAGAGGTCCCTGGTGAGGCCCACCTTCAGGCTGGGGAGGGCCTGAAGACTGGGGGCCGGGCTGCCAGTCTCACCAACTGGAGTGGGAACTTGTGGTGCCTTTTCTGGGCCCTCCCATGGCCACCCATGGACCAATCTGTGTGCATTTCCTCACCTCTGAGGCCGTAAAAGCCCGAAGATGAGCCAGAGCTGAGCAGATATCCCGACAACCAGTTGCAGGGAGTAGCTACCCTCTGCTGAGAGCTTCAGGACCTGCAGAGACATTGGGACTACCAGCTACAGAGAGGAGCGACCCACTTGAGGGCCTCCTCCCTGCTGAAAGCTGAACACTCCATGGGACGACCTGCCTGTGGAGAGGAACTACCCACTATGGGTCTTCTCTGAGCTGTTCTAACACTCAATAAAGCTCCTCTTCATCTTGCTCCCTTCTACTTGTCTGTGTACCTCATTATTCCTGGATGCGGGACAAGAACTTGGGCAAAGGTGCCACCGGCCACAGAAGTTTCTGGCCAGAAGAGCAACAACCCAAAGATCCTGTAACATTTTGATATCCCAACATGTGAGAGTATTCTTTTCAACACACCTCCACCTCCAGCCAAATTGGCTTCCATCACTTAATTTTTTCCAATCTTGAAGATTAAAAATTGAATCATGATATTTTATTTTGCATTTATTTTATTACTAATGAGATGAAGCATTAGTTATTTGCATTTTATGTTTTCAATTTTCCTTTATTTGTTCTTCTATTAGTTTGCTTATTATCTTCTTTGTGACATGTAAGAACTCTATTTTATGGTTCTTATGTATTAAATGTATATTTCAGATATTTTTATCAGCTTGTGACTTGATTTTTTAAATTTAGGTTTTAGTGTTTTTTTAAGAAATAAGTTAAAATTAAGTAATTAAATTTATCAGTCTTTTTATTATGGTTTCTCTCTTTTACATTTTACCAATAAATGTCTTATTAATATCTACATAATATAAACATAGCATTTTTGATATGAAAAAGGAGTTCCCATTACTCAGAATTTGGGAACCTCCACTGGTTTAAGAAACAAACAGGTCATGAATGTGTACTTGTCATGTCACTGGGAAGAAGTTGAAAAGCTGTCTGCTTTGGGGAGAGTTTCAGTGGCTTGTGGATCTTTAACACGTTTCTTGCTTGTCAAAGTTGAAAACATGAGGATTTCATTTGCTTTTCTTGAAACCACAGAGTGTCTTGTTTTTCAGGCAACCCACTACAAAGTGCAAACATCAAAAGGAGCCCATCTTGGTATTAAAGTTTGGGACTTCAGAGGCACGGGAGTTAGCTGTGTTTTCAAAGTTGGATAATAGTGATGGGCCACATTTTCACATCTTAGTTGCGTTGTTTGTCACGAAGAGGAAAAGATTTCCACTTCTCAAAATGTGTGTGTGTGTGTGTATATATATATTAGAGAGAACAAGCAATATTAAGTGTTTAAATCATGTACATGTCTTGTTGAACACTTGAAAAGAATATTGACAAATGTATAAATGAAATTCTGGCTTATCTTATGAACTCAACTTTAAACAGTTGGCTTATTGAGTTCTGAAATAAAAAGCTATTTATTTATTTATTCACTAAAAAAATTGTTGAAGAGACAGGATCTTGTTCTGTCACTTAGGCTGGAGTGCAGTGCTGCCATTATAGCTCACTGTAACCCTGAACCCCCGGGTTCAAGCAATCCTCCCACATCAGCCTCCTGAGCAGCTGGGACTACAGGTGTGTGCCGCTATAACTGGCTATGTTTTTTTTTTTTTCTTTTAGGGACAGGGTCAACCTATGTTGTTCAGGCTGGTCTTGAACTACTGACCTCAAGCAATCATCCTGCCTTGGCCTCCCAAAGCTCTGGGACTAGAAGCATGAGTCACCATGCCTGACCAAAAGGCTATTTAATGAATTACTTTTATTGTAAAATTGATTAATCACAATAGAATTATTTTCTCTCCCCACTCAAAGAGATATGTTTTTCTGAACACGTTAATCTCACATTTAACTGAAAGTATTTTTTCTCTTCTAGCTTTTGTTTCTACTAAGATGACATCATACATGGCTATTGATGGCAGTGCTCTTGTAAGTATCCTTTGGAATACCCCAGGCTTTAGATATTGTCAGTTTGATGAATGAGTAAAATAATAGGTTGATTTCAAGTTTGGCCAGCAATTTATTGTCCTCAATTTCATTAGCCACGGTAGAACCAAAGACCCTGTTGCTAGGTTTAAAGGGTCTTATGGTCACCAAGCATTTAAGACCTCTAGATTTTTACTTTTAAAGTTTAAGCTGCATACCATGGTTTTAATATACTGTACATAAATTATATTTTAAGAAGATGCTAGCTATGGTACTGGTGTAACCTCTCATGCAAACTCTATAGGAAAAATTCTGTTAATAATTTCACTGAAATTGGGCTGGGCACAGTGGCTCATGCCTGTAATCTCAGCACTTTGGGAGGCCGAGGCGGGCAGATCACAAGGTCAGGAGTTTGAGACCAGCCTGGCCAACATGGTGAAACCCCGCCTCTACTAAAAATACGAAAATTAGCTGGGTGTGGTGGCGTGTGCCTGTAATCCCAGCTACTGAGGAGGCTGAGGCAGGAGAATCACTTGAACCTGGGAAGTGGAGGTTGCAATGAGCCGAGATCACGCCACTGCACTCCAGCCTAGGCGACACAGCAAGACTGTCCCTCAAAAAAATAAAAATAATTTCACTGAAATCATGGGTATCTTTTAAAACAATTTTATAGTCATATGTTTGCCTAAGATAGATCAGTGAATTGAGCAAGTATATAATTCTATTAGACAAGGAAACTTACGCAGGGAAAAATTAGGACGTTGATGTCAGTAACATGGCATTTCTAATAGAAGGGACTGTGGGGAGTGGTGTGGGATTGTATGGTGTACTTCTTTTGGCAAATCTAATGACCTCATGATGGATGTATAGGACAGAGTTTTAGGAGCAGAGCTGAAAGCAGAATCAGAAGTGGCATGTTGGGAGGATAAAGTATAGACTTTCTGCCAGATCTGGAATGTGGACTGTGGTTTCTTGATGCAAATTAGAAAATAGATGTCAAGGGAGTTTGTGGTAACAGGGATGAAGAAACTGAGTTAACTAGACAGTTCCTGAAAGGGACACCTTAGTAAAATGCAGGGCGGCTGATACATCCTTTGCTTGACTTGCTAACAATGTCATATCCCAGAAATTGAAAAAGCAATGAAAACACTTTAATTCTGGTGGTAATTCTAATTAAGGAGAAAACTTGTTAGATATGAAAAAAATGCAGGAAACTTTGAAATACCAGACTGCAGAAATTAAAAATGAAAACACAAATTATAAGAAGTTATATATTGGCCGGGTGCGATAGTTCATGCCTGTAATCCTAGCACTTTGGGAGGCTGAGGTGGGTGGATCACTTGAGGTCAGGAGGTTGAGACCAGCTTGGCCAACATAGTGAAACCCCGTCTCTACTAAAAATACAAAAATGAGCCGAGCATGGTGGTGCACATCTGCAGTCCCAGCTACCTGGGAGGCTGAGGCGAAAGGATCGCTTGAATCTGGTAGGCAGAGGCTGTGGTGAGCTGAGATCCGCCACTGCACTCCAGCCTTGGAAATAAGGGGTGACTCCATCTCAATTAAAAAAATAAAATAAAATAATGATGCTGGGCCTTTACCTCACACCAGATATAAAAATTAACTCAACTGGGAGGATGGCCTCACCAGCACACATGCAGGCCTGAATCATGAATGGGGAGTGGCCAATAAGGGATAAGGTGTTTCTTTAAAAAAAAAAGAAGTTGGCTGGGCGCGGTGGCTGACGCCTGTAATCCCAGTACTTTGGGAGGCCAAGGTGGGCGGGTCACGAGGTCAGGAGATCAAGACCATCCTGGCTAACATAATGAAACCCTTTCTCTACTAAAAATACAAAAAATTAGCCGGGTGTGGTGGCGGGTGCCTGTAGTCCCAGCTACTCGGGAGGCTGAGGCAGGAGAATGGCGTGAACCCGGGAGGCGGAGCTTGCAGTGAGCCGAGATGGTGCCACTGCACTCCAGCCTGGGCGACAGAGCGAGACTCTGTCTCAAAAAATAAATAAATAAATAAAAAAGAAGTCATGCATTGTAGGATATTTGCCATCTAAAGCTTGGAGAAAAGGAAGGTGTGATCCAATGGGCGTGGATGGATGGGTGTTTTTTGATAATAGAAATGTGAATAATTACAAGGAACATAAATAAGAGGAACAAATAAGAGAATCAATGTGGTTGCGGTAGGAGGCTTTGGCTAGGAGTTGATATAAAGACTTGTTTACAGGATGCTGAAAGGGAGTCCTGTGGTCAAGATTTAATGCAAATGGACATCGCAGATCTATAAAAATAGAGTAAGGAAGTTGAAGTTCAGAGTAACAAAAATGAAAATTTTTAAATCGGAAAAAATCCATTTTAAGATTATAAGCCGGGCATGGTGGCTCATGCCTGTAACCCCAGCACTTTGGGAGGCTGAGGCAGGTGGATCACGAGGTCAGGATATGCAGACCATCTTGGCCAACATGGTGAAACACTGTCTCTACTAAAATACAAAAATTAGCTGGGCTTGGTGGCCTGTACCTGTGGGGAATTGCTTGAACCTGGGAGCTGGAGGTTGCAGTGAGCTGAGATCACACCACTGCACTCCAGCCTGGTGACAGAGCAAGACTCTGTCTCAAAATAAATAAATAAATAAATAAATAAATAAATAAATAAATAAATAAAAGATTATAAACATGTGTGTATGTACTATTTGGAACAAAGACATAAAAAAAGAAAGGATTAGGATTCTTGTACCCTTGGGAAAGGTAATGCAATGTTTAATTCTTATATTGCTCCTCCTTTTCCACTGGAAGGATGTAATCTTCCAACTGGAGGAAGTTCATCTTATATGTTTAAGAAGAACTAGAAATCAAGGTAGTAAGAGAGCATTTAAATGCTTTAAAAAATTTATTCGTTCATTGGAACATTCACTTAATATTACTTACCCTTACCTATCCTGATTCTATCATGCATCAGGCACTGTGCCAGGAAGAGTAGGAACTGGAGATTTAATTGGCTTTGGACAAGTTAAAGTCTCTACATCAAGTATAACCCTGGGTACTGGAATAAGATCACAGTTGTGATTACCAAAGGACTAACATATCATCCATGTAATTTCCGACCTAGAGCCATTACCACTATAATAGGTAACCTGTTTCCCTTGGTGTTGTGTACAAATGAATTCTATTCTTATTAGTGGGAACTCTGGCTATTTATGGATCTTTCTCATTTCATGAGCCATCTCCACTCCTAGAGTCAATCAGCCAGCTCTCCTCGTGTGTCTATTTTTCCGTTATTTTTATCTCACAGCCGTCAGTGTCTGGGTGCACTGCTGAACATTTCTTTTAAGCATTTCTTCCAGCAGCTTTTCAGTGGTTACCCTACTTTATCTTTCTGTTCAGAAAATTAGTTCAATTTTCTGCTGTCATTTCTTCTCTAAGTTAAATGTAGCACAGGAGACCTATTTTTATGCTAGGTAGTTTCAGTAGGTTTGACACCTTTGACCTAATCACATCTTGAATTACACTTCATTTCCACTAAACTAACACTTATCGAGTTATATGGGTTGAGCAAACTGCTTGGTGCTGGGGTATAAAGATGAGGAGCATACCATCTTGTTGGGGGTAGGAGGAAGGAATATGCCTTCAAGGTCCTTTCGTTGATCCTAGCCTGCTAGTTTTCACTGAGGCTGGTACGGTACATGGTGCTAAGAAAACTGCTCAGAATTCACACCTAAATTTGAAGTGCTATTTGAAATTTTATCATGTGTATGCCAAATAGCATTGTCCCATTTTGCTAAGCTGAGTTGTTACCTGATAGTATTCTTTTCTCTCTTCTAAATGGAACAACGGGGTTTTCAAAGCTAAAGTTTCATGTAGATCCAAAAGTATCAATCCGCCAATTTCTATTGGTTCAATTTCTTAAATATTTCCCCATTTTCACAGCCACAGCTGTTGCCCTCTTCCCCTGGGCTTTTGCCTGTGGCCCTGTGTCCCTCCAATCCACTTGCCACATGACAACCAGAGTGAATTTTTCTTAAATGGAAGTCTGGTTATGCCACTTGCCTGCTTACATTGGTTCAATGTCCCATTGTCCTTTGGATAAACTTCATACTTTAAGGCCGGGAGAGGTGGCTCATGCCTGTAATCCCAGCACTTCGGGAGGCTGAGGTGGGAAGATTACTGAGGCCAGGAGTTCGAGACCAGCCCTGGGCAACATAGGGAGACCCCATCTTTACAAAAAAAGTAGCCAAGTGTATTGCCTCTTGTCTGTAGTCCCAGTTACTTGGGAGGCTGAGGTGGGTGGATTGTTTGGGCCCCGGAGATCGAGGCTGCAGTGATCCACTGCACTCCAGTCTTGGCTACAGAGCAAGACCCTGTCTCAACACACACACACACACACACACACCTTTAGAATCTGGCTCATTGTGTGTTGGGAATCTTCAATATAGTTACCAGATATGGTACTACCCCCGAACTTCTCTAAGAACTGGTTTATGTAGTCCTTGATATTGATAAAGTTTCCTTGAATCACACTATGGTGATAACCAACTGTTATGCCTGAAATCATGATTGTTTAGTTTTCTTTTAAGATCAGTTTCTCATTGAAATAAATAAATAAATGAATAAATAATACTGGCATATATGAATCTTCAAGGCTTGATTATAAAGTTCTCTTGTCGGCCAGGCGCGGTGGCTCACACCTGTAATCCCAGCACTTTGGGAGGCCAAGACAGGCAGATCACGAGGTCAGGAGATTGGGACCATCCTGGTCAACATGGTGAAACCCCGTCTCTACTAAAAATATAAAAATTAGCCGGTTGTGGTGGCGGGTGCCTGTGATCCTAGCTCCTCAGGAGGCTGAGGCAGGAGAATCGCTTGAACTCAGGAGGTGGAGGTTGCAGTGAGCTGAGATGGCACCACTGCACTCTAGCCTGGGCGATAGAGCGAGACTCCGTCTCAAAAAAAAAAAAAAAAAGTTATCCGGTACTAGATAGATATTAGCAACACTATTCAACTAAAGAAGGAAAACAGTCTTAGTTTAAGGATCACAGGGCTCACAGGGAATGAGGCAGATACTCTCTTTTACCGCTATACATAGTTCCTGTACCCAAAGCTCCTAAAAAGGTTTCCCTGAAACAAAAAATTATGTGTATAAATCATGGATATTTCACTCAGTTTTCTTGCTGACAAGGAAATGATCAGTGGATGTGGATGCATGTTTATGTCTGCTACTGTGGTTATTTACTCTTGCCTGGACTCTCACCTGTGGGATGATCTGTCTAACAGCAAACTGGTACTTGCTGTGTTTGCTTCACAAGACAGCTCTGCATTTGTCACTCACAAAACGTCGGTCTTTATGTGGCTATGTGTAGTCAACAGCCCGGACACGATTTCTGCCTGCACGAAGCATGCATGTCTCACCGCTCACTCCATTTCCGTGCTCGTCATGTGAACTTCAGGGAGAAGAAGCGAGGAGTTTATTCTTCACGTTTCTGGTCAATTAAAAAAAGCTGAAACTTTGCAGTTTGCTTTCAGGCTACATCAACATAACCCTATGTTGAAATAAGGAGCCAAAGCTGTTCTTCACGCGGGTCAGACACAGGAGACTTGAACATATTTCCTGTCACAAGGACTTAGGTGGGAAGGGCATGAGAGCTCTTTGGGGAATAGATTATTGGTAGGGGTGGGAGGGGCTCATTAACTAGAAAACTTCTGTCCTCACATGCCACCCCTGCCCTATGCATTCTATATTTCTTTTTTCTTTTCTTTTCTTTTTTTTTTTTTTTTTTAGATGGAGTTTGGCTCTTATTGCCCAGGCTGGAGTGCAATGGGGTGGTCTTGGTTCACCATAACCTTTGGGGCTCAAGCAATTTTCCTGCCTCAACCTCCCTAGTAGCTGGGATTACAGGCACGCACCACCACGCCTGGCTAATTTTGTATTTTTAGTAGGGACAGGGTTTCTCCGTGTTGGTCAGGCTGGTCTCAAACTCCTGACCTCAGGTGATCCGCCCACCTTGGCTTCCCAAGGTGTTGGGATTACAGGTGTAAGCCACCGCGTCTGGCCTGCAGTCTATATTTCTTTGGTTCCAGATTCTCAGTATTTGGAGGGTTTGTTGAAAGAAGATGAGGGAGAAAGGTATTGTGCATTTTAAAGAAATAATCTTTTAGTAGAACTAGAGATTTGTTCAGCAAAAGTCCATTTTACCTTCAAGAAAATACCAAGAGTCAACTCTTCCTGTGAATTCAAGTTTAATGTCAATCAATCCTATGTGGTTTTCTCTATGGATGTGCCTCTTTGGGAGTGAGAAAGGTATTTGGAGAAACTTTTGTGTTGCTTAACTTTGCTGATATTATTTACTAGCCAAGGTATTTTGCAACTCTGATTAATCGAGCAGTAGATGGCTTTGCAGACATCTGTCAAAGTTCCACTATCTGCCACGCACCTAGGAAGTCATCATGCTTACTAAAGGCATCATAGGAAGGAAAAATTGATATAAGACCATAAATCTTTTGTTAAATTTTTTTTGAGTGCCTACTTTGTGTCAGTCACTGGGCTAGGTACTAGATTTTGAGCACATGGCATGTTCAAGAACATCAATTCTGTCTTGAATTCTTGGCTAGTCATTGATGCATTTTAAGCAGAGTTGTAGTTGTTCAGTGGTGTGTTGAATGGGTTTTGAGGATCTAGACTGCAGACGGGGAGTCCAGGAATGAGATGGTTGGTCATTGTTTAAGAGAAAACTGATACGAATCTGACTAAGGCAGCAATAGTGGAGATAGAGAGGGAAGAGAGATTTGATAAGTATTAGGAAGAAACCTGGACAGGGGTGGTGCATGAGCAAATGTGTCGGAGAGGGGAAAGGGCAAACCTGAGATTACTCACAGGCTCTGGGTTGGACCATTGGGTAGGCAGTGTTACCACAGTGTGTGTACCATGGTGTCCCACACAGATAAATAAACAGATTGTAATATCAATTGCAGAGGCATAGCAAACGTGGTGAGAACATAGAAGACAGAACAGCAGGAGACTATATAATTAAACAACAGGCTTAGGAGTCTGACTGGCTGGGCCCCATTCTTGGCTTTGCTACTAGCTGTGCGTGATCTGTAGAGAAGTTTCTTAACCACACCAAGCTGAAGTTCCTCATCTGTGAACAGGAGGACAAAAATAGTACCTACCATGAAGATCTTCGGAGATAACATAAATAGCTTATTACAGGGGCTACAAATAAATAACACTGGGTGAATATGAGATTAGTATTAGAGCTAACCGCCTTCTAATGTCAGAGAGGGCTTCATATGGAGGTGCCATTTGACCTGGATCTCAGAGGATGAGTAAGCATTAACCAGGAGAAGCATGGGGAGGGAAATACAGTAGTCAAAAGCAAGGAACTGTTAAAGTGCCTGATATTTCTGCAGAATAGAAAAAAGTTATCTGGGTATGGTGGCTCACACCTATAATCCCAGCACTTTGGAAGACCTAGGTGAGAGGATCACTTGAGGTCACGAGTTTGAGACTAGCCTGGGCCACATGGCAAGACTCCATCTCTACCAAAAAATAAAAAATTAGCCAGGTGCCCTGGTGTGTGCCTGTAGTCCCAATTGCTACTTGGGAGGCTGTGGTGGGAGGATTGCTTGAGCCTGGGAGCTTGAGGCTGCAGTGAGCCATGATCATGTCACTGTACTCCAGCCTGGGTGAAAAAGCAAGACCCTGTCTCAAAAAACAAATAAGCAAAAACAAACAAACAAACAACAACAACAACAAAAACCAAACCAAACCAAAACAAAAAAGCAAAAAGTTTTGGTGGTATATTGAGGCCAGTATGGGAAGAGACTGGTTTGTCATTTGTGGTTTTAAGATGGAATCTTATAAATGAAATAACTGACTTCCATTCAAAGATGGTACACATTTTGACATTCCATTCATCTTCCAACATATAGCAATGATAGACAAAGAAAAACATAGAAAGACAAAAATGGATAGTTAGGCTCAGAAACATGGTAAGCATCTCTATGGACCAGAAATGAAAAATGCAGCGTGACTGAAGCCATGAGTTGGATGGGCACCTGGTCTGGAAGCAGGAAGTAGTTTGCCTCTGCCTGCAGGTTAAGGGATGGGGGTGTAAAAAATGTTCCACTAAATGTGGGGAGAGCTAGGTTCACTCTATGATGACAATGGAGCTTCCCCACTTGTGAAAGGAGCTAAAGATAAATGGAGGAAACAGTTGCCAAATCACTGCCTGAGATGACACATTTTGCTAGTTGTGGGCCTTGGGAGGAAGGAGATACAGACACAGGCGCCAAACCGGGAACTAAATTTAGTCACCAACTGGATCAGTGACAGAATATACAGATGTTTCTTGACTTACCATGGGGTTATGTCCTAATAAATCTGTAATGAATTGAAAATATCTTAAGTTGAAAATGCACTTAATACACCTAATCTACTGAATATCATAGCTTAGCATAGCTTGCCTTAAACATGTTCAGAACACTTAAATTAGCCCATGATTGGGCAAAATCATCTAACACAAAGCCTATTTTATAATAAAGTGTTGAAAATCCCATGTGAAGGTATCATACCAGGTATTGCTAGCCCAGGAAAATATCAAAATTCAAAATTTGAGGTGCAACTTCTACTGAATGCATATTGCTTTTTCTTTTGTACTATCATAAAGTCATTGTAAGTCAAACTATCCATCACAAGTTGGGGACCATCTGTGCAAGATTCTCTATGATTAAACTAGGATATTATTATAGAACTAGTTTTGCAGTAAATGGAGGTAACTTCTAAACCACAAAAGAGAGAGCCATAAGCACAGATTGGAAGAGAGAGAGAAAGTGAGAGTGTGTGTGTGTGAGAGAGAGAGAGACAGAGAGAGAGAGAGAGAGAGAGACAGAGAGAGAGAGAGAGACAGAGAGAGACAGAGAGAGAGAGAGAATGCCATATAGACAGACAGTAAGGCAGAGAAAGAGAAGACATAATACTTTTTCACTTGCAATTCTGCAAATTTAAATTCTGTCATAGCCTGGATATTTGTGTCCCTCCTATTCAGTCCTCACAAATTTATACATGGAACCCCTAATCCCCATTGTAATGATTTTAGGAGGTGGAACCTTTGAGAGTTAATTAGGTCATGAGGGCTTCACCCTGATGAATGAGATTTGTGCCCTTATAAGATGAGACCAGAGGCCGGGCGCAGTGGCTCACGCCTGTAATCCCAGCACTTTGGGAGGCCGAGGCGGGCGGATCACAAGGTCAGGAGATCGAGACCATCCTGGCTAACTCGGTGAAACCCCGTCTCTACTAAAAATACAAAAAATTAGCCAGGCATGATGGCGGGCGCCTGTAGTCCCAGCTACTTGGGAGGCTGAGGCAGGAGAATGGTGTGAACCCAGGAGGCGGAGCTTGCAGTGAGCTGAGATCACACCACTGTACTCCAGCCTGGGTGACAGAGTGAGATTCCATCTCAAAAAAAAAAAAAAAAAAGACCAGAGAGAGATGATTTTTCTCCCTGGCCATGTGAGGATATAATGAGAAAATGGCCATGTGCAAACCAGTAAGAGGGCCCTCACCAGACACCAGCTCTGCCCACATCTTGATGTTGGACTTCCCAGCTTCCAGAACTGTGAGATAAATATTTGTTGTTTAAGCCACTCAATCTATGGTACTCTGTTACAGCAGTCCAAACTGACTAAGACAAATCCCAGAACACATTTACAAATAATAATGCTAAGAAAGATAGAATATAGAATAAAAAATTAGAAGATAGCTTCATTTTAAATTAAATAAAAAGTTAAAAGCTCGACAAAATGTTTAAGTACGAGGTTCAAAGAAACTTTTACAATTTTTGAAGAAAAATCAGGCACCAATAATAAACTATCAGTTGGTTTTGAAAAAATTTAGAAATATCAGAAAATACCTTCCTTGCAATAGCTCAATAGATGGCATAAACATTGGATACTTTCAAAAAAGAGTATTAGTAACTTGGAATTAGATTTGAAAAATTGATAGAAGACATAAGTAGCACAGAGAGATAGATTAAAAAAGAGCTAAGATATGAAAGAAAAATCACTCATCTCTAACATAAATCTAACAGTAGTCCCAAAAGAAAAGAATGAGGAAAATGGCAGAAAAACACTATTTGAAGACCTTTAAAATTTTCCATGCTTGAAAAAAGATGCAAGCATCAATTAGAGGATTGAGCAGTATAAATAAAGTCCATAACTAGAAACATTGCAGTAAAGTTACAGTATCTCAAGGATGATGAGAGTGCCTTAAGAGAGTGAAAAGAAAAATCAAGTACAATGAATGATAGACTGATAACAGAAATCTGATCAATGTGATAGTTGTTAGAAGACCAATGATCAAAATAGTCAAAGTGCCAGGGGCAAAAATATTTTTATACCCACCTCAATTATCGTTCAATTTTGAGATGAAAATAAAGGCATTACAATATACACGGAGACTGAGAATTTACTACCTATGGATCGTCATTAAAAGGGACTATTCAAAGAGGCACCCTCTTAAACAGAAAAGTGGATCCAATGGGAAGCTATATGATAAATGAAACAAAGATGATCTCAGAAATAGGACAACTTGTGATTTCTGATTGAGAAATAATAGCTTAATCATAATAAATGTATGATTAAGAATAATAATACGCTTAACATTTTTAATGGAAAAATAAATATGTAGACTGCAATAACAAGAGAGTAGTCATTCAAACAGGGGTTACAATATGCTAAGTTATGTTATATTTATGGTGAATTTAGAAATACTAAATTAAACATCAGAGAAATTGCATGTGAGAAAGAAAAAAGGGAAAAATAAAAATAAATGAATGAAACCAAGACCGCAAAATAAAAATGCTGTTAAATGTAAGTAGATTAAATTCACCTATGAAAAGGCACAGATAATCTTGTTATATTAAAAACATCAAAATGTAGTCATATGGTCCTTATAAAAGAAATGGCAAAAACCAGCCAATAATCACACAGAAGTTTGAAAATAAAAGGACGGAAATACTAACAAAGTTGTAACTCCAGCAACAAAAATTAAAGAGAGATACAAAAGATTTGGAAAACAAAATTATCAGTTTTGATTTAGGTTTACATAGAATGTGATTTGATTTGACTGTGTCCCCACCTCATCTGGAATTGTAATCCAGATTGTAATCCCTGCACGTTGAGGGAGGGACTTGGTGGGAGGTGATTGGATTATGGAAGCAGTTTCCCCCATGCTGTTCTCATGATATTGAGTGAATTCTCATGAGATCTAATTGTTTGATTAGTATCTGGTGCTTCCCGCTTCTCTCTCTCTCTCTCCTGTCACCATGTAAGACGTGTCTCTCTTCCCCTTCGCCTTCCACCATGGTTGTAACTTTTCTGAGGCTCCCCCAGCCATGCAGAACTGTGAGTCAATTAAACCTCTTTTGTTTATAAATTACCCAGTCTCAGGTAGTATGTTTATAGCAGTGTGAGAATGGACTAATACAGAATGTTTACAAAATTTGATTATGTAATAAGACACAAATAAATGCTAATAATTTCAAGAAATTGGTATCATAAAGATCATATGTTCTGAACAAAATGCAATGAATTTAGAAATTTAAAAAAGTAGTAAAAATTTCCCATATGCTAAGAAACCTATAAATATACATTCCAATGTCTCATTCTAAAGAAATGATTTGGGATGGAAAAACAAGGAGATACAAGTAAAGCAAAATTCACAGTAAATGTATAGCTCTGACTGTTTTATTATAATAAAAGCAAAGAATATAAATAAGATAAACATCACCTTTAGGAGCTGGAAAAAGAATAACAGAGTAAATTTTTTAAAAATTTAAAGAAATAGGGGTAATAAGAGCAGACATTAATGAAAGAGGAAAAAAACAACAAAGAAACAGTAGAAGGAGACACAGGAAAGATTTATGAAATTCTGAGATAGGAGACTAAAACATATTCCTGGTTGTAGAGAGCTAAATTTTATATATTACAGGAGGGTCTGTAAGTAGGACACTTTGGAAGAAATGTGGGAATATCTAAAAAGTTAAAGACGCACATATCCTATGATCATGCAATTCCACTCCCAGACACATACATAGCCCAGAAAGAGACCTGCATATATGCACAATGGAAGTTATACAAAATTGTTAATTGTGACATATTTGTGATAGCATAACACTGTAGATAATTTAAATGTGCATCAATAGGTAGAGATAAATTGTGGCATTTTTCTTCACTGCAGCACTGTGCAGCATTGAAAATGAACTAGAGATACATGTATCAATGTGAAAACATTACAGAAACATAATAGTGAAAATTAAATGTCGGCATTAATGTTATTACTTATAGTTTTGTTAAAATATTATATATAGATGGTAAAAGTGCAAGGGAGGCCGGGTGTGGTGGCTCAAGCCTGTAATCCCAGCACTTTGGGAGGCTGAGGAGGATAAATCTCTTGAGCCTATGATTTCGAGACCAGCCTGGGAAACAGAGCGAGGAAAAAAAAAAATAATAAGCAAGGAGATGATCAACATCACATTCAGTTAGTGTAATGTGAGGAGAATGAGAGAGAAATGAAAAAGGAAAGGAGTACACAGAGAGATAACAGTATACTTAATTCCCTTAAAAATCATCTCAAAAAGAAAAAAAGCAGAAAGAAATGGATGATCAATGAGTTAGAATATGAATATAATTGAAGCCTTTGATACTGTATTGTTGAAGTGCTTTCTAAGTGTGTATCTGTATCTTACTGCAAGAGAAGGGTTTAAGCACAGAAGCTTGGTTTTGAGGGAGGTCTGTGGCAATCTCTGTCCTTTGGCAGTGTGCCTTCCTGTTACTAGCATGACGCCTCTTTTCAGTGAAGATTCTTGAAAGAGTAGTCTGCAACGCTGTCTTTATTTCTTCAATTCCCACTCGTCTTTCAACCCACTCGGACTGGTCTTGTAGCCCCACACAATAGTTAAACTGTTTTTGCCAAATCTCTAGTGAATCTGTCCTTTTTTTTTCTTTTTTTTTTGAGACGGAATCTTGCTCTGTCACCCAGGCTAGAGTGCGGTGGCATGATCTCGGCTTACTGCAACCTCTGTCTCCCAGGTTCAAGCAATTCTCCTGCCTCAGTCTCCCGAGTAGCTGGGATTACAGGTGCCCACCACCACACCCGGCTGATTTTTGTATTTTTAGTAGAGATGGGTTTTTACCATGTTGGCCAGGCTTGTCTTGAACCCCTGACCTCATGATCTGCCCGCCCCGGCCTCCCAAAGTGCTGGAATTACAGGTGAGAGCCACCGTGCCTGGCCAAGAGGGGCTTGTCCTTTGTTTGTTCATACTGACCGTATTGGAAGGTTTGGACCTACCTTTCTCTTGTATTCCTCCCTCTGCTCCGCGACCACCTTCTCTCCTGCCTCTGCTTACTTTTTCTTTGTGAACTGCACAGTCCCCTCGCTTGGCTTCTATTGCTTTTCTGGGGCATGTTGGTTTCCCTTTGGATTCTGATGTTGAGCGTTTGTCATTCTATACACTCTCTGGGTGATCTGACTGAAACATGAGACTTCTACTCTTTATACAGTGATAAGTCACAATTTTATACCTTTATTCCAGATTTTCCTCCCAATCTCTAACCCCTTAAATACAACTGTATACCAAGTGTTTCCACTTAGATGTCTCACATGTTTATCAAACTCAGTATCTTTACTACTGAAACAATATATATATTTCTAACTGTGTTCTCTATGGTGCTAAGTCATTCATTGTAATTGTTGAAGCTAGAATCTCCACGATTTTTCCTGGAACTTTGTTCTTTCCCACTTTCTACCTTGTCTTCCTTCTTCTTCCCTCTTTTCTTGTGCCCTTCTTGCAGCTTCTTATCTCCTCTCCCTTCCTTCCTTCCCTTCTTCCCAGTCCTCCTTTCATTTCTTCTTTTCCTTTTCTAGGTGGAAAGTGCTATGGCATCCGTCTTCCCCACAATCTCTAGTCACTGCTTACCTGCCCTACTTCTTTTTTGAGACGGAGTCTTGCTCTGTCGCCCAGGCTGGAGTGCAGTGGCGCGATCTCTGCTCACTGCAAGCTCTGCCTCCCGGGTTCACACCATTCTCCTGCCTCAGCCTCCCAAGTAGCAGGGACTACAGGTGCCCGCCACCTCGCCCGGCTAGTTTTTTGTATTTTTAGTACAGACGGGGTTTCACCATGTTAGCCAGGATGGTCTCGATCTCCTGACCTCGTGATCCACCCGCCTCGGCCTCCGAAAGCGCTGGGATTACAGGCGTGAGCCACTGTGCCCGGCCCCTGCCCTACTTCTTAACAAAACAGCAACAATGCAAACAAATCCCCTACCAGTCTACTCTGCAGAGTTTTATTCTTGAAATAGCTCTTGTGGCTATGAGAGTTCAATGCCAGTATCTTGAAAAGACTCAGAGCAGTGCCTGGCACATGTCAGCATGATATGATTATTAAACTGTATTCACGTTTCTTTTTATATTTCCTTTCTTTTCTTTTTTTTTTTTTTGAGACGGAGTCTCACTCTGTCGCCCAGGCTGGAGTGCAGTGGCGCGATCTTGGCTCACTGCAAGCTCCGCCTCCCGGGTTCACGCCATTCTCCTGCCTCAGCCTTCCACGTAGCTGGGACTACAGGTGCCTGCCACCACGCCCAGCTAATTTTTTGTATTTTTAATAGAGACAGGGTTTCACCATGTAGCCAGGATGGTCTGGATCTCCTGACCTCGTGATCCACCCACTTCGGCCTCCCAAAGTGCTGGGATTACAGGCGTGAGCCACTGTGCCCAGCAAGCTTTATTCATATTTCTTAGCTGTCATTGTGGTTTTTAAAAATAAGAGATGGGGTCTTGCTATGTTGTCCAGGCCAGTTTTGAACTCCTGGGCTCAAGAGATCCTCCTGCCCTAGCCTCACAAATCACTGGCATTATAGGTGTGAGTCATCACATCACACCCGACCTCTGTCACTGTTTTTAGTTCTGCTTCTATTATTATTATTAGAATGTCTGTTGTCTGTCTCCATTATTCACTACTGTGAGAGATTATTTCAATTAATGTATTAAGTATTATTTAAGGTGGTTAGTCTTCTGAAAAAATTAAGCAAACTTTTCATGTTTTCACAGGTAAATGTTTATTAATTGGATGCTTTAGAATCTCCTTTAAAAATTTGAGTCTAGTTTTCCGGGAAGGATAAAAAACGCTTGTGATGTCAGGCGTTTCTGGAGAAACATCCCTAATAGCTCTATCAGTGATGTGCCGATTTGGTATGGCTCTAAAATAGTCAGGAATTTTTGCGGCTTGGTTGTTAAAATACTGGTAGTTTGAAATTGTCAGTGATGTGAGGGTTTGTACCATGGAAATTGACAAAATCCACAAGTTAGGGCTCCTGCAACCAGAGAGCCCATTTTACCAGCATATCACTGTATAGTTTTTGCTAAAGATTAGGATCACTGTGAAGTCTCATGCAATGACAGAGCATCTTACTGTGAATTTTAATACATCTTGGGGTAAATTTTGCCTGCAAGGTTAAACAACTACTATATGGATTATAAGTCAATATACTAGTTACCTGTAACCTGGGCATTAGTCTCATCATTCAATATCAAAGGAGTTTCCTTTGTGTATTTTCTACTGTTCTATGTGGTTTTGAGTGATTCATGGCCAAATGAAGTTTTTGAACCATCTTTTAAAAAGTTAAAGAAAAATACACTTCTTCAATAAAAAAGAAATACATATTTTCAAAGAAAATTTTCCCCTCAATTTTAGAACCAAGTTAGGGCAAAATCAGATTTTAAGAATAATTTTTTAGTTTTACCTATAGCATTCAAACTGGAAGAAAATAGAATGAGAAAATATCTTACTAGGCTCTGAATATTTATGATGATAACAAGTTATAACTTCCCTTATTGAAAAACCATCTCATAAAATGCTCAACTGGTTGCTTGCTTTTTTTTTTTTTCACTTACCTAGTGAAAAACCACATGAAGATCTTTTTGAAACTGACTAGTTCGCGGGTTCCACTTCCTGTTGTGAGGAGTAAAATCTACCTTAGATGCAATAAAGTTCTCAAAGATTGTTTTCATTGTCTCATGTAAACCAATTTAGGTTTCAAATTCATGTATATTAAGTGAAACCGAAACTCCCCGAATTTGTTATTTCTATAATGCAGTCTGTTTCTGGTCAGGGAAAACAGTTTTAACAGTTAATAATTTGCTTTAAGAGAATTACTGTCAGAACAGGGGTGACTCAATGACTCAATAACTAAGCTCCCCTCTTTACAAAGAAAAAAAAAAAAAAAAAAGACTTTCTTTGAGTTGGGTGCCCGCTCTGCTTGAGGTATGGTTCTCATCCCATCCTAGGCACAAGAACATGGTGTAGACCAAGGGTTGGTCTTGGGCAGAATTGAGACAAAGCTCACATTTTGGGGCTTTCCCTGGAAGTAGCCCTAAGGTTTGAAGGTGGAGCCGGAAGTCTCCAGTCCCACTGGGTGCTCACAACGAATGGGTAGAGAATACTCACTGGTACCCAGCTGGGAGTGATGGAAGGAGCATCACTTCCTCTCTGCCTTGGCTGATCCCATTGCTGCCCTCCAGGGACTTTTCTCTCATTTGTTCATTTGTTCATCTGAAGGCTGCTCTTCTTGTTTGAACTAATGTAATTTCATCTTGCTCATTGCGGGCCTGAGCACTCTAGGAATGACTGTTAACAATTGGTTCTTGGTTTGTCTTAAGGGCTCCCTGGGAACTCCTGGACCCCAGATTTCCCAAATCTTACCCAGCATCTAAATTCACGTATTCTCTTCTTTGTCCTTAGTCCTGGCTCTCAGCTAAAATTTAGCCACTCAAATAATATACATATTTGGGCAAAACTATTTTGCCAATAGGTACTAGTTGGGTTTTACTGATCTCAGAGAATTGGCATATCAAAAAAAGGTCCCAGGAGACGATTTGAGGGAATGACGGGAACTTTAGAACACAAGACAGGTCAGTGTGGGAGATATTTGTGAAGTGAGGCTGAGACTAGGTCCTTTTCATGATAACTTGCCTGGATTTTAGTAACATGCCATGATTATAACATGTCTATCTTTGCTTAAAATTTAAGGCAATTATTGCCATCTTTATGGATGATTAATTTTGGGGGGGATAAATTTTACTGTAACATTCGTCAGATGAAATGTCAGTGCAGTATTTCTTGGGATCTATATTTCCCAGGAAATATAATTTAGACACTTTAGCTTCATTATAATTGCTGAAGGAAACATAAATCATACTTATAAAAATCATGATTTTTTTCTGTTTATTAGATATAAAGTATTTGTTTATGTCAACGATATAATATTATATTACATATACTCACATAAAGGAATGTTGTTTAGTTCTCCGAGGATTTTCACAAATAAATCTTGTCAAATCTTTATAAGACCTATAGGATTAGAATTATTATCAGTGTCTTCATTTTATAAATGAAGAAGCAGATTCAGAGGGTGCTATTTTCTTGGGCAGCACAGCTACTAATTATAATAGCCAGAAATTGGTTCCAGGCCTCTGGATTTAAAGACACTCTCCTCTTTTCACTGTCATATCCCTTCTTCAAACATAGAGTAGAACCATATACAATAGCTATGAGATCAATAGTTAGATATGTAGAATATAAGCCAGGCATCTCTAGAAAACATTATAAAATGCTGTACTAAAATTGCATACCAAATTTAGAACTGCTTTTCATTTTTAAGCTTTTTTCCCTCTGAGTTCTCTACCTGTTAACAGAAAAGGTTATCTTTCAAATTTAAATCAATTCAACTTAGATATTTGTAAAGAAAAAACAAAACTTCTTTAAGCAAAAATTTTTTTCTCTCTCTACACACATATACACACGCAGACATACACATATTTGAAAATACTTAAAAATATTTTTTATTTTTGCTGGTAGTCTGTATGTTTGTTTAAAATGTATTGTGGAAAAAATGTATATATCATATATATTGTCTTATGTCTGATTTGAAGATTTGAAGAGCTAGTACAGAATAGTAGGTGGTTGCTAATTTATCTTCCATAAAACGTGAGAAATATTCAGAGATATTTCAATACAATTCTGTAAATAAGAATTTCCTGATAAGGAGGGTTGATTGCTACTGAACTCTCAAAAGAGGTTGTGGAATTTCATTTTCTGGGATATTTAATTCATGTGGTTTAGGTGTAACCCTATGTGGGAGCAGGACTATGAACGGAATAGTCAAGTGACTCTAATATTTTGAGATTGTAGCAATTATCCTCCAGGTTGATCTGAATAATCATTGTTATTTAGAAATTGCAAAAGAAGCAGATCTATTTTTCCTTCTCTCACAAAAACACAAAAGGGGAAATATTTTTTGATTTTTAAAACTTCCGTGAACACTGTGCTATCATAACTAAAGTAGTAGCGAGAGAGCAGCTAGTGGGTGGGAACAGGAAACATTAGTGATAAATGCTCTGTGACATTTTTTTTTTCAGGTTCAGCTCAATGTATATTGATTCTAATTAGCACATTTTGTGCCTTAGCTAGTAGCTCCCCGTTAGCTCTGCCTAGAGAGGTTTTTTTTTTTTTTTAGATTCCATCCTGCTCATAAACACTGCCACCTCCTCCCTCCTTCTCTCTTTACAAATGTTACAACACAATCAGAAATTTCCTCTTTTCTTTCCTTCCTGCATTTTCAGCAGGTTCCCTTGCGTCAGAAGCCGAGGAGGAAAACTCAAGGTAATTAGATCTCTTTTGTTTCTTTATCTCCTTTTTGTGTGCATTGAGTGTGGCTTTCCTCCGGGATGCCTTCCTTGGGATCAGATTTTTGTCTCTTAATGCTAATATGAGGAGGTGGATGGCAGATTAATGTTTGGTTATTGTTGAATTGATTTTAAGAAATGACGACATGCTGTTCATTTGGATTAATCCCTCGTGGTATGTCGAAAGAGCTTAGAAAAACTGGCAGTGAGTCGGGAAGTAGCTGTGTTTTGAGGTGGGCATTAACCCTTCAACATCTATTGCATAACTACGGCTGTTATTGTTGAGAGGAGCGATGTTACTGCACTGATATGCCTGCCAGCCTTACGATTTTAATTATTTTCAACTTATTCTTGGTGAATACTATTCTTAGACTAATACTTGCATATCAGCCCCGCTGCGCTGTTTCTTTGGCTGTATCTTATACCTTCTAAGCATCAAACGAATGTTTAAAAATAAAACAGACACATGGCTTTTTTTTTGCATTGGTTTTGCATAGGCTTTGCATAAATCTTGGTGAAAAATCCAACTCCCTCGGGGGTTAACAATTAAAAGTTGCCTTTCACTCTGTCACATAGATCAGGATAATACTTTACCTACCAAATCAGGGTAATACTTTACCTCTTCATGTAATCATTGCAGGTTTTCTCACGATGAGTCGGAGGAGGATATCGTGTAAAGATCTGGGCCATGCTGACTGCCAAGGGTGGCTGTATAAGAAAAAGGAAAAGGGAAGTTTCCTAAGCAACAAATGGAAAAAGTTCTGGGTGATACTGAAGGGGTCGTCACTGTACTGGTATAGCAATCAAATGGTGAGTCTGCTTTCTTCCTCCTGTTCCCAGCCATTTTAATGAGGGGCACGTTAAAGGGATCAGGTGATCCCTATGGGAAAGTTAATTTTGATTTCTGGGAATTGGAGCTGAGTAAATAAACAAATAAGTTATAGAAGCCATTTGTGGTCCAGTAGATATGTAGGTTATGCTATTGTGTTTTATGGAGAAGAAACCCATCCTGTTTGACTACTCTGGTTGGGGAGGAAGGGAGTGTCGACGTTTACATCCTTGCTAAAGGAGACTTTTAAGTTCTGTTATAATGTTACTATTCCACGAGGGATTGTAATAGTTTCAGGATTTATGTGGGCATCATGTAACATGGCACCTTTACATAGTTAAGGTCTCTCTACTAAAAGGAGACTCAGCTTCACGACCTACAAGGGTATCAATTGATTCAGTTCAGAGAAGCTTTTTCAATTTCTCCTCCTTTACTTTCTTCTTCCCCTTCTTTCCCCCTGACCTGCTTTATCAGATGGGTTGCTTTGGAATCACTAACCCCTATGCCAGCTTTGCATTGGCGACGGTCACCTCTTGTCCCCTGGTGTGCTCTGTAATGGCATTAAACTAGTCGTGCTCAGACAACATTTGAAAAGATAATTGCCTAGTTTATTCCTGAAAAAGTCAGTATACTGTTGTGATCTGCTTCCCAGGCTAGTTTTCTGTTGAAAATGGCTGGAAATAAAGTGATTGTTAGAAAGCGTGCTGATCTTTCATGATCTGAATCCTGTTGAAAATGACGATGTTGTTGAACGTCGAATGAGGAGGCATTTCCAAGGAGGAATGCTCTCCACAAGCCCTGGTGAGGTTTAACTGCTGCTCTCAGGACAGTGAGAGTCTCTTTGTGGCACTGTGGAGCTCAGCATTGGATGGCCTTTAATCAATTAAGGGAAAAGTACTTAGGAGTTGCTTATAAGCCAGGAAAGTTCTTTTTATGTGACATTCTTCTTGTGAAATGACGTGGGCATGCCTGTCATTCAAGCAACAGAGCTGTACATCATGTAACTTTATACATGCAAAATAAGTACTGCATATGGTTTGTGGGCCAAATTTTTAGTTGATGCATTTACATTCACTAGCCACTAATCAATTTTTGTTACTCACATACCCCTGGGCACCTGTTCATTAAAGATTTGGTTAAACCGGACCCAAATCCAATTCCAGTGCTGGGAATAAGCACACTCCTCTGCTCCTCTGCCCCCAAACTTATTGCCCCAGCTTCACCTCATGAAAAATGTGGCACAAAGCTCCTCTTTGGGTTCCGTAAAAATACATTTTTTTTTTCAAGCATTTGGTGAGTTATAACAACTTTATCAAAGTTGTAAGGGATTCACAAAAAGTCACTGGCAGAGTGTGCGGTTTTCCACTGGCATCCTTTTTCTCTCTTTTCTTCTCCCCTCCTCAATACATTTTTCATCTTGTCTAGCATGAATGGTTTTTCCCAAATTAAGGCAACCTGGGTCTGCGGTCTTGCCTTCTATTGTAAGAGAGTTTTCCTAAGCAAATACAGCTTCCTTCTTAAGAGGAACTCAGGTTAATATAAATGTCTCTTTCTTGTTTCGTATTATTTCAGGCCCCTGTTTTGGGGTAGTTGTGGCAAGCGATTGTCCTCTTCATCTTTTATAACATGAGAGAACCTACTGATTTACCTTTTAATAGTGGTCAGGGCATTTCCAGAGCTTGTTGGAAAGATTGGGTGCTGATGGAGCTTGGCATGTCTGTGGGAAGTAATAAAGCTTGGACAGAAGCAAGCCGTTCATCTTCTCAGGGAATGAAATTATTCAGCAAATATGTTCTGTCTGCTGTCCCTGTCTTCACAGAATTTAAAGGAGGTCCTTCTGAACCACACAGGCTTCCAGATTGGGTTGGCTTGGCCTCATCAGCTCATTCAGCTTATGATTCTCTTAGAGGAGCCTATTTTAGGCATTAGGAACTTCATGCTTCCACAAGGAGCAGCAGTGTTGACAGACTAGGCTAGAAAGAGGAAAGGGATAGAGCCTTAGATACACTCACGCATTCCTGCCCTGGCTTGCTTTCATGGCAACACAGAAAGAAATATTCAGGTTGCAAAGCATGTACTTGAATACAGTTAGGTTAGCAGCATTGAATGGAGAATAAGCCTGCCATTATCTGGCTAGGGAACTGTAGGATTAAACTAATGGTATGCAAACTAATGGTTATAAAACTAATGGCATGTAGAGGAATTCTCCTTCTCTCTTCCTCCACCACAAACACACACATACATAGACACACATACACACACACCACACACACACACACACCCTGAATCTTAATTATATGTTTATTGTGGGGGAAAAAAGGCTACTCAATGAATACTTAATTAGTAGTCATATTCCTCTTGTCTGTGTGGATATCAACTATGAAATAAGCCAAGAAGCTTTATTTACTTTCTGCTGCTTAAAAGAATTCAGATTCAACAAAGTCGCTCTCAAAGCACCTAAGCCTAAGCACCTAAGAGCAGAATTCTCATTCTACCTTCCATGTTCCTTAACCTTGGGTTACGACCAGCCCCGTCCCTACACGTTCTTGTATAACCTAATGCTGAGAGGTAGCAGAGTCCATAGCATCTTAGGAAGAGCCACCTGTTACTTAGTGCCTACCCTAGGCCAAGGGATAGATGATTCAAGGTACCTTGCATATATGCTCTCATTCACCCTGAGAGGTAGTAATTGTCTCCACGTTTTGAAAGTGGGATAGACTGAAATGCAGAGATTGCGTCAATTGTCCCAAGTCACACGGGAGTAAAGGGAAAAAAACAGATTCACATTTAGGTCCCTCGGACTCCTAGGCCCATGACTTACAGCATACCAACCCGACTCCCTCTGGTGCCAGGATCCATGACACAATTAAGACCACCCTGTTTTCTGCCTTCAACGGGGTTCTGAGAGAACAGCTGTAGTAATGAAATTTAGGGTAATTCTCCTTTGAAACTACATGTGATCTCATTGTCATTGACTCTCTTTGCTTGTCTCCTCTATCATTCCCTGACACTGCCTGGGAACACCAGCCTCGCCTCTCTTCTGTTTTGTGCTGTTGTTACCCAGTCACCTGATGCATGGTCTACCTATTGCTTTCACCACACGTTGCTGCTTCAAACTGTACTACTCAGAATTCATTGAGAAAGGTCAAGTCCAGAGGCTCATCTGCCATTTTTCACACCACATGCTATGTGCTTAGAGTGTGACGCGGCACACAAGATTACTCGCCAAGTCCTACAAAATCATATGCAAGTTTAACAGCTGTAGAAATCCAGGCTGGTAAAATCTTGGATTTAAAATCCACGGTTTTGTTTTCCCATACCCTTACGAGAAAGTACAAACTCACTTTCTGGTTTGTGGGAATCACCTTAACTAGTAACCTTTCTTACTTCCTCACACTTGCAGCCCAACTCATGTAAAGATGGCACTTCTTTCAATTCCTGTTAGCACGTGGGCTGGCTTTCTCTAAGCCTTCGCATATGCCGTTTCTCTGCTCAGAAAACTCTGTCTCCATGCCCTGAAGTCTTTCTCCTATCCAATTCCATCAAGCTTATCCCTCCTTCTAGGTCAAATTTTAGCTTAAATAGCCTTCTTCTAGAGGCACGTACCTTTTCCCCTGACCTAAATTTGACTTCCTCTCTCTGCTCTCTGAGTGACCTATACTTTTCTTTTCTTTCTTTCTTTCTTTTTTTTTTTTTTTTTTGAGACAGAGTCTTGCTTTGTTGCCCAGGCTGGAGTACAATGGTGTTATCTCGGCTCACTGCAACCTCTGCCTCCCAGTTTCAAGCGATTCTCATGCCTCAGCCTTCTTGAGTAGCTGAGATTACAGGCATGGGCCACCATGTCTGGCTAATTTTTGTATTTTTAGTAGAGACAAGGTTTCACCATGTTGGCCAGGCTGGTCTTGAACTCTGGACCTCAAGTGATTCACCTGTCTTGGCTGGGATTACAGGTGTGAGCCACCTCGCCTGGCCTATACTTTTCATACTATCATACTTGTCCTCATTTTTGGGTACTTGCTTGTCAGACTTGCTGTTTTCCATAAGTGATCATTTCTGTAGGACAAGATCATGGGTATATCTTCAGCAGCTTACTCCGTGTCTGACAGTTAATAGGCTCTCAATTAATAGTTCTTGATTTCATATATAAATAAGAATTAAGAATCTCTAGCATTTACATTGCCCATGGGAATTTCGAGAAATGGAGTCATGTGTGAGGACTGATTTTGACAGAAAATAATTTTCCAGGAAAGGATTTCCACCTCTGTTTTTAAAAACAGATACGGGAAAAGGAGCAATCTGAATTTGCTAGAAAGGCCCCAAGGTTCGGATTAGGTCCTGCTATAGCCGTTCCCATTTTGGTAACACATTTTTAGGATCTTTGAGGAGTAGAGGTGGGAGACGTGCATTCTGGGGACTAATGTGAACAAAGGAATGAAAATATAAATGAGCTGTGCCAATCCACTGTGTTAGTGATTATATTGAATTCTCATAATAGCCGAGCAAGATAGATTTTATTATTCCCATTTTTCAAGGGAGTTTACTGAAACTCAGGGAATTTAAGTAACTTGCTCAAAGTCTCATAAAGAGTAAATAGCAGAGCTGGGATTTGAAACAAAGGTTTCCCAACAACAAAGCCAGGCTCTTTTCTCCAGGCTGCACGGCTTCTCCATTTAGAGGTGACTTAGGGCCAGTGAATGGGGGACTGAGACACGTAGTGATAGTGTAGGAATGTAGGTTTGATCCAGCAGGCAGTAAGGAGCTACTGCCTATTCTTGAGCCGGAAGGTGAGCACGTGAAATTGGCATGCGAAAAATATGAACCTAGCAGCAATAAACTGGATATTTTGGAGAGTGAGGGAGCTGCCAGAAGGCCAGTTAGGAGATGGTGAGAAAATGCAGGCGTTCAGACATGAGCTCCGGGACTAGAGTGCGGCCAACAGTGAGAATTTAGGACACACTATGCAAATAAAAAGGGGCAAGGTTTGAAGAGTGCTTGGATATAAGACACAAAAAATTTGAGGCTAAGATAAGCATGATTCCAAGTTTTAGAGCCTGGGGAGACTGGGAAAATCATATGAAAATTAAGAGACAAAGAGTTTGTGACTAAGAAGGGTGGAATTTCATTTAGATTGACCATCGCTTACTTTTTTTGGTTTATTTTAGTTTTGTATGTTGTTTCTTTGTATGAAATTACTAGATACTTGTGTTTTTTAGTTTTCATTTATTGACACCATTTGTGCCATTGCATCACCAGTTCAAGGAAGCCTTGAGGCCCCTGGGCCTCAACTAGAAAAAGTGAATCATCCAACTATCTGTTTCTCTCTCTCTCTCTCTTTTTTTTTTTGAGACAGAGTCTTACTTTGTTGCTAGGCTGAAGTGCAGTGGTGCGATCTTTGCTCACTGCAATCTCCACCTCCCGGGTTCAAGCGATTCTCCTGCCTCAGCCTTCTGAGTAGCTGGGATTTCAGGCGTGCGCCATCATGCCCAGCTAAGTTTTGTATTTTTAGTAGAGACAGGGTTTCACCGTGTTGGCCAGGATGGTCTCGATCTCTTGACCTCATGATCTGCGTGCCTCAGCCTCCCAAAGTGCTGGGATTACGGGCATGAGTCACTGCACCCGGCCCCAACTATCTATTTCATAAAAACTTTAGACAAACTGAAGAGGTTTGTAGGTTAATATCTAGTTTAGTATATATTACAGAGACTTTAAAGTTTTTTGAGAATCCAATGTGTCTGTGCAATTGTGATTGTGTTTCTTCGTTACTTTCTGAATGGTGGAAATTTTGCATGTTTGGGGATTGAAGTAACTGTCTGCATGAGAGGTGTTCCATCTCTAGCTGCATGTGCACTTCATGTGAATTTCAGAGGATCTTATCTTTGGAAGGCATATTTCTTGAAATCAGTTTTATGAGAATCTCTATAGTGAAGATCTAATCACTTTTTACATTGGGCAGAATTTACTCTTGTAGAAAATGTTACTTGAAAGTCAAACTTTTCTCTTTTCATGAGACAACTATTCTGAAAGTTTCAGTAAATATAGATTACCTTTTTTTTTTTCCAGCTCAAGAAAAATAAAGATGGGATTAATTTTCCCTGGGAAAGTGACATTAAGTCTTCTGAACCTTTCATCGGTAGCCGTAGATTAGCATACATTTTGGAAAATGTCTGAGTGAGTTTACAATAGATTCAAAAAAATATTATAGGAATTTATGAATACATTAGTCATAGCTTATTATATTCTTTCTCCCCTAGCTCCAACATAAGCAGCAGAGGATGTATTCTTTACTTGTCTGATTTAAACTGTGTCTATATATCCTAGAAGTTGGCAGGCACAGAGCATGTACCAGTATTTTTTGAAGGAATTGTTTAATTATTACATTACTTAATTATCAATTAGTTGTATGAATCAACTAATTACATTGAGCATTATTGTTGAACACTGACGTGTTCCCAGACTTCTACCAAAATGAGAATTATGGGCTTTTAATTTATTTGAACTCTTTATTTATTGTCTTAGCCAAGAACCAGCCTCTGAGCGTATCCCAAACAAAATTCCAACGTTTTGAAATGTTTCTTCAAGGTTGGGCGCGGTGGCTCACGCCTGTAGTCCCAGCACTTTGGGTGGCTGAGGTGGGCGGATTACTGAAGGTCAGGAGTTCAAGATCAGCCTGGTCAACATGGTGAAACCCCTTCTCTACTAAAAATATAAAAATTAGCCAGGCATGGTGGCTATGCCTGTAGTTCCACCTACTTGGGAGACTGAGGCAAGAAAATTGCTTGAACATGGAAGGTGGAGGTTGCAGTGAGCCGAGATCACACCACTGCACTCCAGCCTGGGTGACAGAGCGAGACTGCGTCTCAAAAAAAAAAAAAAAAAGAAAGAAAGAAAAGTTTCTTCAGTGAAGACAATTCAAACTAACCATGTGAAATTGATGAACTTTTGGCCAACATATGTTCCTAGAATTTGTATTAGAAAGGAGGATGAGAAGGTGGAATGTTGACATGTCTAGACAGGGCAAAACGTGACATTTCTGCAGCTGTAGGTGACCGGTTTACCATAAGACAATGACTCATAGATCAAAGGGGTAAAAATACTTGCTTAGTTAACATTTGGAAACCTAAATGTTAGAATGATTGAGGAGTTTCTTGAATTCTGTTACTTCTGACATTGTAATTTCACATGCGTGGAAATGAATTTTTAAATGAGTATTTGGTTTATTTATTGTCTATAATGCATCATTGTGTTCTAACAATTATTTTCCTTTGCAGATCCTTGAATGTATTTCTAAAATAATAGTTCCCCTGTCATAGCTTTATGCCCACACTATCTGTAGTTGGGATAGGCAGTTCTCAATAACTTCTTGTTGCTAAGTCCATGTCATGTGGGAACAATTGCTCATGTTGCCAATATTATTTTCCTTTAAATTCTTTCCAAACTTTTCAATATTAATTGTGAAACACCGAGAGCCAGGAAATGTTGGTTTCTTTTGTCTTGTTCTCAGAAGGCAGTGATATGCTTGGGCATTGCCAGAGTGAATGCCATGGTTGGGGTATTTTAGATGACAGTCTTCTTTTTTTTTTTTTTTTTTTTTTTTGAGACGGAGTCTCGCTCTGTCGCCCAGGCTGGAGTGCAGTGGCCGGATCTCAGCTCACTGCAAGCTCTGCCTCCCGGGTTTACGCCATTCTCCTGCCTCAGCCTCCCGAGTAGCTGGGACTACAGGCGCCCGCCACCTCGCCCGGCTAAGTTTTTGTATTTTTTAGTAGAGACGGGGTTTCACCATGTCAGCCAGGATGGTCTCGATCTCCTGACCTCGTGATCCGCCCGTCTCGGCCTCCCAAAGTGCTGGGATTACAGGCTTGAGCCACCGCGCCCGGCTAGATGACAGTCTTCTTAGCTCACAACAGTGAGGTGCCCACTCAGGGGACACAGTCTCCCTCTTTTCTCTGGTGGAGAGTGCATAGTACTTTTGTTGGTGTTTCCACAACTTCTCTTTTTTTTTTTTTTTTAAAAAAAAACAACAATATAGAATCCAACTTCTTGCCTTTTGGAAATTTAAAGTGACTGAAAAATGCTTTAAAAGATTATACAATAGGGTCAGCCATGCTGGCTCATGCCTGTAATCCCAGCACTTTAGGAAGCTGAGATGGGAGGATCACTTGAGGCCAGGAGTTTCAGACCAGTTTGGTCTACATGGTGAGACCGCATCTCTTAAAAAACAGCTAAAAATTAAAATAAAAATTGTAAAAAAGGTTATTCAGTAGTGTGTGCTCATAGGAAAAATTTGAAAATAGAAGTAAGTGAAATAAAAAAAAGAAGACGGATATGGAAGCAAACAGAGATAAATAAATGATTTAAGATCATACAGGGTCGGCCGGGCATGGTGGCTCACATCTGTGATCCCAGCACTTTGGGAGGCCAAGGCAGGCAGATCACCTGAGGTCGGGAGTTTGAGACCAGCCTGACCAACATGGAGAAACCCCGTCTGTATTAAAACAACAACAACAAAAACAAAAACAAAATTAGCCCGGTATGGTGGTGCATGCCTGTAATTCCAGCTACTCAGGAGAGTGAGGCAGGAGAATCGCTTGTATCTGGGAGGTGGAGGTTGCAGTGAGCCGAGATAGTGCCATTGCACTCCAGCTTGGGCAACAAGAGTGAAACTCCATCTAAAAAAAAAAAAAATGATACAGCTTCCTACCACCATGGCATGAGTTTAGACATTTTGATGTATGTGTTTCCAAGCATTCGTTTCTATGTTTTACAAAAATAAAATAATAATATGCATGATGCTGTTGTCACTTGATTTTCTCACTAAGTAATACATAGAAACATATTTCCATGTTGATACATATATATCCACAATATCATTTCTGATGGCTGTAAGAATTATATATGAATATATGACAGTTGATTTGCCAATGTGTAGAATGTAAAATCAAAAATGCCTTTTATCCTAAAATCGTTTAAAATAGTTAACAGGAAAAATAGTAAACAGAGTACATAAGTGCACACACACTAACTTAAATATAAATTAATATATATTGAATTGATGTTTATAGTGCATAAATGTGTAAGTATTGGCACATATATGTATGTATATAAATATTAACATATATCTAGATATGCATGTGTATAAATATATGTATATGTGTGTGTATATAATTTGATCATTCTTGAAGCAAGCCGGCAGTAAGGTGGATTTCGGCAGCATGGTATAAGGGACATATGGCACCTGGATTCTAGTCCTGTACTTTGTTATGAGGTCTTGTAGCTCTAAGTCAGTGATGCAAATCTCTATGCATCTATTTTCTTGCAAGTAAATGTTGACCAAGAACACCGTCTCTATATTATTCAAAGCTACTTTGAGAAGATCGAATGCATCTAAAAGCAATGTTTAAAAAATCTAAGGAATGTATACAAAGAAAAGCAATGTGCCGAAATATTGAGATTTTAGGATGCAGAAGAATTGTGCTAGGAATTTTCAGACACCAGGAATGGTTTCTCTCAGTGACTATGACCTGTCCTGTGTAGGAAAGTCTAAAAATATACCTACTGACCCCATGTAAAGGATGATTTTAAGCTATAAGACAGGGGAATGGACTAGAAGACATTATGTACTTGTCAATACAGAGTTTTCCACCCTGGAGGAAGAGTTCAGGTAACACATGAGTTAATGGTGAGAGTGTGGGCACATTTCCCAAGCAACAGAATGCGAAGTGGCCCATGGGATGAGCTGAACTTTTCATTAGGTTTGAGGATTTTCCTGAGAAGTCTTTATTTGAAGATTTACCATCTGTCTGGGGCAAGCTCTTTTAAGGGTCAGGTCCCAGCTGCCTCTTCTACAGACAAGCTAGACTCATCTGTCACTGTGCTGCTGTGCTTAATGTTCCATGGAGCATGTTTCAAGAAGATTTCAAAAGGAAACTATGCAGTGGAAAGTTTAAAAAATATTGAATATTTCTGTAAGGAGTCAGAATTTAGCGAAGCATGTTTGAAACAATGTCTTTAAAAAAGATGCAAGGAAAAGGCATGCTGCAGGAGAAGATATCCCCGGGCTCACAGTGTAGTATCTCTACATTCCCTTGAAAGAGAATTCACCCAATTTTAATTCTAGCCTGATTCTACCCTGATGCTGAGGCTCCTTGACAGCCTGGGCAAACCACCTACCATCTCTGGGCCTCGCTTCTGTGTCTGTTCAACAGAAGCATGGATAGATGTCTGTTACCTGTGGAAGAGATGGTGCTCATTAACAGCCCGTCAGCCACTGATATTTTCACACCTTGAATCTTGTAAAACTTACCGTGGCAAATGCATTTTTATTTTTTACTGACAACGATTTCAGAGGAGTAGCTTTAAAATTAATTTTTTAAATGAAGTTTACCATTTTAGCCATTTTGAAGGGTATGGTTGAGTGGCATTAAATAAGTTCCAATTACTGTGCAACCGTCAGCATCATCCATCTCCAGAACTCTTTTCATCTTGCAAAACTGAGACTCTGTACCTATTAAATAATAACTCTCCATTCCTTCTCCTCCCAGTCCTTGGCAACCACCATTCTACTCTCTGTCTCTATGAATTTGACTACTGTAGTTCCCTCCTATAAGTGGAATCATACAGTATTTATCCTTTTATGACTGACCTATTTTACTTAGCATAATGTCTTCCAAGGTTCATCCATGTTGAAGCAGGTCTCAGAATTGTCTTCCTTTTTAAGCTGAATCCTATCCCATTGATGTGTGTACCACATTTTGTTCATTCATTCGTATTTGTTGACAGACACTTGGATTGCTTCTACCTTTGGGCTATTGTGAATAATGCTGCTGTGAACATGGCCATACAAATATCTCTCTGAGACCCTGCTTTCATTTCTCTCGGTTTTATACCTAGAGGTGGAATTGCTGGATCATATGGTAGTTCTATCTTATTATTTTTTTTTTTAAGGAACTACCATTCTGTTTTGCATAGTAGCTATACTATTTTACATTCCCAACCGTAGTACACAAGGGTTCCAGTTTCTCTACATCCTTACCAGCGCTTGTTACTTAATTAATTAATTATTTACAGTAAGCATCCTAATGGGTGTGAGGTACCATCACATGGTGGCTTTGATTTGCCTTTTCTTAATGACTATTGTCCTTGAGCAACTTTCACATGTGCTTATTGGCCATTTCCATATCTTCTTGGGAGAAATGTCTTTTGCCATTTTTGAACTGGATTTTCTTCGTGGTGGTGGTGGTGATGTAGATATATTTTAATAGTACACATGAAACTCATGAAAACAGTTTGAAGAGATTTGAAAGTTCCTGAAGTATTTGATAACTTCACATTGCATGAAGGCAAGATTATGTGGTGTGCTGACTGGGATTTTGAAAGAATTAACCTTGTCTTTTGTTTGTTTGTTTGTTTTTTTGAGACAGAGTTTTGCTCTTGTCGCCCAGGCTGGAGTGCAATGGTACGATCTCAGCTGACTGCGACCTCTGCCTCCCGGGTTCAAGTGATTCTCCTGCCTCAGCCTCCCGAGTAGCTGGGATTACAGGCACCCGCCACCATGGCTGGCTAATTTTTTGTATTTTTAGTAGAGACAGGTTTTCGCCATGTTGGCCAGGCTGGTCTCAAACTCCTGACCTCCGGTGATCTGCCCGCCTTGCCCTCCCAAAGTACTGGGATTAAGGAGTGAGCCACCATGCCCGGCCTATTACTTCTAAATCTCTAATATTCCAAGAGAATGCATCTGATTTTAAATTTTCTTAAATGGTGCTCCTTTATCTATTCTTCTCCAAACTCATGCAATAACCATGGATGGTAGATGAATTAGATAGCAAGAGATAAAATTTAGTCTGTAATGGTGAGATTTTATCAAATTTCTTATGATTCATTTAAAACCTTTCCTTCATATGTATTGTTTTCTTTCATTTTCTTGGCTACGCTGTTGCAGAGACCAGCCCATGTATGTGAAAACAATAGCACATTTGGGATTTTAAAGCTTCCAAAAGAATAGGGCAGAGATGAGACTGAGCCGAAGCTAAGGTTTTTACACGGCAGAGAACAATTACACAACACTCTGTTAAATTTTGAGGTTTGCATCTTAATCATTTTTGAAAATTACATTTCAGAAGATAATTCCTATCTTTGTATGTCAGACTACCTGAAAGTTCACTAGTAACTTCATTTCACTTAAAATATGATTTTGCTCCGAGAGGACTCCTTACTTCAGAGCCCTTTCCCTCTTTCTCCATAAGGAGAGAATGAAAGATTGTAGTGGCTAGCTAGGAGAGGTGACTTACAAGGCATAGAACAGGTGCCAGCCACTTCTTGGTCACCAATCTAAATATGACGTAATGTGATAGTGAGATAGCCATATCGTCGGTTGACTTTTAGGAGGGAATAGTAAGGAGGGATTATTGTGCTGAGCAGTTGGGCTGTTCTTGGGAGGGAATGTTTTCTGCAAGGGGAATAGCATCCTGGTTTAGGTTTCCCAGAAGCAGACTCTTAAGAAGAGGATTTGGGTGCTAGCAGTTTACTTGAGAAGTGACCCAGGAGATACTCGGAAAGGGAATAGAGAAGTGAGAGAGGGTAGAAAAGTTAGTTAATAAAGTTCTCCTTAGCAAGCAGGGTGTGACTGTGGGTAACCAAAGCTTCATCCTTCTGGGGAACCCTGGAAGCCTGTGAAAAACATGTACCCCAGAGTTTTCACACTAAGGGAAAAAGGAACTGGGATATTGATTTGTTTACCTATGTATTTTTCTTGTTTTAGAGATGGGGTCTCACTGTCATCCAGGCTCAAATGCAGTGGTGTGATCATAGCTCACCGCAACCTCCAACTCCTGGGCTCAAGCAATCTTCCTGACTCAGCTGCCTGCGTAGTTGAGGCTACAGGTGCACATAGTTGTGCTTCGCTAATTTTTGTATGTTTTTTAGAGAGACGTCTCACTATGTTGCCCCGGCTGGTCTTGAACTCCTTGCCTCAAGAGATCCTTCTGCCTTGGCCTCTCAAAGTGCTGGGATTACAGGTGTGAGCCATGGCGTCTGACCCAGCCGGGAGCATTTCTGCCCCAAGTCCCATTCGTTGCTGGTTGAGAGCTCGTCCCAGGGGGCAGTGATCTCTGAGGACTTCTGTACAGGTGAAAGAGTGGAATAGGGCAGCCAGAGAAGCTTTCCCCCGTGAGATACAGGTGCTGGTGCAGGAAGTCTTGCCAGTGTGCCCTGGGTGGTAAGGACAGGGCATGTGTCAGGGTCACTGAGAGTAAGTGATCTCCTTACTGCAGAACCCTTCCCCTCTTCCCCCTGTTGGAGCCTCAGTATCCCCAGAACCATCCTCATTAGCGTAATCAATTCTTTCCTTCTGTTTTTATAATCAATGCCAAGATTCTCTGGGTTCTGTAGGAAACTGGGCCTTTTTTCTAGCCAAAAACATTTACCAACTGTTGTCTATGTAGAATATCTATTTCTAGGTGTTTGTAAGAAAAAAGTCTCGCTCTGGATCTAAATCTAATTATATTCATAGGGTAATGTTCGCTAAACCCAAATGCAACAATATTTTAGTAAAAATACACCCCAAATAATACATGAAGAATCTAGTAAGTTTACTAGCATTATTATTCTCCAAATAATCTAAAAATTTTTTTCAACCATTAATCTGATGCAAAGAAAAGAGAGGAGAGCTGAGACACAGAAACAGCTAGTCGCAGGGCTCAGCTTACAGTGCACTCAGTCAAAAAACTTATTTTGCACTTTCGGAGGCTGAGGTGGGCAGATCACTTGAGGCCAGGAGTTTGAGACCAGTCTGGTCAATATGGCAAAAACCTGTCTCTATTAAAAATACAAAAATTAGCTGGGCATGGCAGCACGTGCCTGTAACCCCAGCTACTTGGGAGGCTAAGGCAGAAGAATCACTTGAACCTGGGAGGCGGAGGTTACAGTGAGATGAGATCGCACCGCTGCGCTCCAGCCTGGGTGACAAGAGTAAGACTCCATCTCAAAAAAACAAAATAAAACAAAAAAAACCACCTTATTTTACATTAATTTCAGGATCAGTCCTTCTCTTTTGTTTTCTTTTCACCCATTTTCCTGCTTTTCTAGGAACTAATAATAATAAATGCTTGGATTTTTTATAGCTTTAACAAATTTTACATTATTACACACATCTGTGTTAATTTCTATTTAGTCTGGAGAAGCTGGTTATAGCTGCTTATTCGCTGTGAGGACAGTGACTCACAGAAGTTAAGTACTCTGCCTGGGATGTCAGAGTATGTGGCTTGCATCGAGACATTAATTCCAAATCCAGGGTTGTTTATTTCTGTGCCATGTGTCGACTACAGATTCTCTCCTTCTCCCATTTCAGTTCCTGAGCCTATTTTAGCTCTGAAGAATTTCTTCAGTCTTGTCTTTAGAATTATTCGACTGTTTGCTGGGTCCTGGTCTGAGTCCTGTCACTTTAATAGTACCACATTGGGGGTTCCCATGGTATAATGCCAGGCTAGCTTGGTGTTCTAGCTTCCAGCACTTGGCATGGGATGAATTTTTCTCTTAAGGTTGTGATCATAGTACTGCCTCACTGGCATATGCTTAGCACTCAATAAATGTTAGGTCTTATTATGTGTTACTCAAGATTATTATTTCTTAAAAGGATTCCAAGCACACTCCCTACTGTGTCTGCTTCTGATATCTACAAGAAAATAAAATACAGACATTTTTTCTTTCTTTTGGTGCAGTGCTTGTCACAGCCCGATGCTAATACGTGCAGCTCTCTGTGATAGATGCAGAATGTAGACTGTGTTGGTGTGCTAATCTTCACTTTTCCTTTTCTGAAAGGAAGGGGCAGATGAGTTGCAATGCCATGGATGCTATTGTATGGAGAGAAGGAGAGAAGCTTTAGATTCTGTGCAATTTTAGAGGGGAAGAAAGGAAGAACCTACCAAGACTATGTAAAGATGATAATAACATGTCATTGCGAAGAGTACTTACTTAGCCTGTATGCCATGAAGTATGTATAGTCAAAGTTCTGAGGCGTCTCAGAGCAGTGATTATTTGTGTAGTACTATGTCACCATCTTTACATTCAGTTAGGTTTGCTTCTATTTGTTTTTAATTTCGAGAATTGCTTTTCTTTTTCATGTTTGTTTTTGATTTAAAAAATCAATCATGTACCCGATTCCAAAGTCAAAACTGTAACAAGTTACAACCAAGTTAGTCTCCTTTGCATCACTGTTCTCTATCCTCTTTTTTCCCCCTTTTCTATTTGTTTTTGGTTTATTTTTCCGTGTTTCTTTTCGCAAATACAGCAAGTGTGTATATTGAGCCAATCCCAGCCTCCTTTCTTACACAAAATTAGCATATTACATATATAGTACTGAACCTTACTTTTTCTCTCACTGTGTCCTAGAGATTGCTGTATGTGCCGTATGGCATTTTTTCATAGTTATTCACTGTGTGTGGATACCACGGTGTATTCAACTGTCCCCTGATGATAGGCATTTGCATTCTTTGCAATCCTTTGTAAATACAAACAACGCTGCAATGCACATGTCATTCCGTATATTCTCCAAGGTATAGTTAGGACAGATCCCAGAAATGGAATTTCTGGGTCAATGGGCAAGTGTATTTTTGCTGATTATTATCCAGTTTCCTTCTGTTGAGTTCCATTTTGCATTACCACCAGCAATGTGTGAGAATGACGGTTTCTCCGTAGAACTAGAACTTTTACAGTGAATTTTAAACTGTCTTTTCTTCGATCTCCATTTACTTTTACTTTCTATTTTAAAGAATATAATTCAGATTTCTCTAGTGGTCTTGAATGTGTGTGTAGTGTGAGAATCTAGTGACAACTGTTCTAAGGTGGCATGAGAATGGGCAGCTCAGCTCAGAGTTTAGACCTCATCTGTTTCCAATGCCCTGGGGGTTTTGGGGAATAACTGAGAAAACAATAGATTTACGTGGAGAAATGGAGACTTTTGCAGCTTCTCCTGATTCAGATAGTCATTGGGTAACCTCATTAAATTTGCTTAAGGTAATTTCAAGAATTTCAATTCTACATTCCCTTAAAAACACACAAGTATATTATAAAGAAATTTTTTTAGCTAATTTTTTTTCTTGAATTTAAGATTCTATTTAAGACCTATAATTTATTTAATAACAGGTTTTAGGGGAGAAAACGTTGCAATGAAAATATACATAGACTCTAAGGTGCCTTCTGATTTCAGAATTATTGAAGTGTAAAGAAATCAGGGTTTTAGAATTAAGGAACTATGGTTTCATTGAAAATAGAGAGAGAATATTACTTTTCATTTTTTAACCAGGAACTACATGACCGTTTCCTATATCACCATTCATCTGCTTCTGGCTTGGTCTTCTTTGACCTACTTAGACTCGGGAATACACATCACTCTCATTTCTCCTGGTCAGCCTCTTCTGCTTTTCTGACATGTGTAGGTACCTAAGAAGTAATTTTGTATGTTTTCCAAAATACCTGTGGTACAAAAAGGCCAAATGTTATCATGGCAATGAACACTTATTTTTGCATTTAAATTCTAAAATCTGATGTCCTATTTTAGTTAATTTCTAAAAGACTTTATCTTTTTAGAGCAGTTTTAGGCTCACAGCAAAATTAAGAGGAAGGTACAGCTATTGCCCATATACTCCCTGCCCATACTCATGCACAACCTCCCCATCATCAATATCACCATCTGCGTGGGAGATTTGTTATAATTGATGAGCCGACATTGGCACATCATTGTCACCCAGACTCCATAGTTCATCCTGGGTTCACTCTTGGTGTTGCACATTCTATGGGTTTGGACAAATGTATAATGACATATATTCAGCTTTAAAAAAATACAGTATATTTTCACTGTCCTAAAAAGCCTCTATGCTCTGCCATTTAAATATTAAAATTTAATGTTCTATTTTAGTTAATTTTTAAAAATGTCTGAAGTATGGCAAACATTGCATGAAATATTTGTGTCTCCAAAATTCCTATAGTCCAAGCTTGAAACTATAGTTAAGATTAAACCATGGAGTATTGGAAATAGAAACCTAATTTGGTATCTGAAGTTTGAACAAATCATACTGAATCGTCAGTGGGATTGTCAGAAGCCTCCTATTTCACCTGCTTCCAAGTCTCACTGATGGCCAACTAGGAGAGATTTAATTTGCATATTATTCTCCAAACTTCCTCTGCACCTCATGTTTTTAAAAACAGCTGTATTAAGGTACATTTTATGTATCATAAAGTTCACACTATTCAAATTTGCAGTTCATCCATTTTTGGTAGATTTACCGAGTGGTGCAACCATCATAATAAAACAGTTTTAAATAATTTTTATTGTACCAATAAGATCCTCCATCCCTATTTACAGTTAATTCCCACCCCTAACCCCAGGCAACCACTGTCCTGCTTTCTGTCTCTATAGATTTGCCCTTTCTGGACATTTCATGGAAATGGAATCACACAGTCATAAGTGATCGCTTGTGTTTCACTTTCACTTAGCAGAATGTTTTCAGGGTTCATCCATGTTTCAGCAAGTGTCAGTGGTTTGCTCCTTTTCATGATTACATAGCATTTCATTATATGGCTGTGTCCTACTCTATTTAGTAGTTGATGGGCGTTTAGGCTGTTTCCAGTTCTGGGTTATTACGAGTAACGCTGCTGTAATGATTTGCACCCAAACCTTTGCATGGACATTTGTATACGTTCCTCTTGGGTAGATACCTAGGGGTAGAATTGTTCAGTTGTATGGTAATTTATGCTTATGTTTTTTAGAAACTGCCAAACTGCTGGGCGTGGTGGCTCACGCCTGTAATCCCAGCACTTTGGGAGGCTGAGGCAGGCGGATCACGAGGTCAGGAGATCGAGACTATCCTGGTTAAGACAGTGAAACCCCGTCTCTACTAAAAAAAATACAAAAAATTAGCCAGGTATGGTGGTGGGCGCCTGTAGTCCCAGCTACTAGGGAGGCTGAGGCAGGAGAATGGCGTGAACCCAGGAGGCAGAGCTTGCAGTGAGCCAAGATTGCGCCACTGCACTCCAGCCTGGGCAACACAGAGAGAGACTCCATCTGAAAAAAAAAAAAAAAAAAGAAACTGTCAAACTTTTTCACACTACCTTCTGCATCTCATTTTAACACTTTATTGTCAGAGGAAAAAGATTATAGTTCGTTCATTCATTCATAAAATGTATTTGTTTATTTTACATGTACTTATTCTATACCTTATAAATAATATGTATGAACAACACAGTTATTACCTTCAAGGTACTCACAATCCACTGGAGAAGCAGACAAACAACCAGATAACTAAATACAGTAAAAGGGATGTGTTTCTTCTGAATTTAAGACTAGATTTGGAAAGAGAAGTTTGCACAATGGCCAAAGGATGGGTTTGATACCTCTGGCAGGAGAACAAGTTTTTTTATTACATCAGGATTTCGAGGGAAACTTGCAGGTACCCATACAGAACCTGGAGGAAACCTTTTTTTTTTTTTTTTTTTTTTAATAGAGACAAGGTCTCCCTATGTTGCCTGGGCTGGTCTTGAACTCCTGAGCTCAAGTGATCCTTCTGCCTCGGCCTCCCAAAGTGCTGAGATTACAGGCGTGAGCCACCCCATTTGGCCACCTGCAGGAAGCTTTTTAGAAAGTTAGGAATTGAAGAAGAAGGATCTCATTCAACAAACTCATTTTAGTTAATATAATAGGCAACAAGGGATCTGGAGAAGCGTAGGAGGAGGGAAAGGAGGAGGAAGAGAAGAAAACTGTCATTCTCTCAGGATTTGCCCTCTGTGATTGTCATTTTTGAGGCCTTTTTTTGCAAGTCAAATAAGCAGGGACCATTTTTGAAACAAATTATCCGTGATTTTGAATATAACTCAACTGTCTTCAGAGTACAAAAAAAAAAAGCTTCTGCTTTTAAAGTGATAATTTCCTGGGGAAACACTAAGATGTTTTCACCCAAACTTATTTAGGCTCCTATTTAAGGGAATCTCAGCTGTTTCACTTATGCAGAAAAGGAATCCACCCAAATGAAGATTTACCATTTATTTTTTACATTGATTAAATGTAATTAATTTACATTGATTAAATTTAATTAGTTAATTAATTTTTTTTTTAGACACATTCTAACTCTGTCACCCAGGCTGGAGTGCAGTGGTGTGATCACAACCCATGATAGCCTCGACCTCTGGGCTCAGGTGATTCTCCCACCTCAGCCTCTCAAGTAGCTGGGAATACAGGCATGTGCCACCATGCTCGGCTAATTTTTATATCTTTTCAGAGATGGGATTTCACCATGTTGCCCAGGCTGGTCTTGAACTCTTGGGCTCAAGTGATCCTTCCACCTTGGCCTCCTTACAGGCGTGAGCCACTGAGCCTGGCCAATTTTATTTTTAGATGAATAAAAATATCACTAAAAGTGTATGTGGGTATGTTACACTTTTGTTGATTGATTTGTGTATTGAGATAGATTTATTGTACTGAAAATGAGTTTTCTAGAAACTAATCATGCCATAAATTGGGTGCTGATTCTAATTCAGCTCCATGGAACTATTGTTTTTTCTTTTTTTATTATTTTATTTTTTAATTGTTTTTTTTTTGTTTCGAGACAGAGTTTTGCTCTGTTGCCCAGGCTGGAGTGCAGTGGCGTGATCTCGGCTCACTGCAACTTCCGCCTCCTGGTTCAAGCGATTCTCCTGCCTCAGCCTCAGCCTCCTAAGTAGCCGGGATTACAGGCATCCGCCACCATACGTGGCTACTTTTTGCAATTTTTAGTAGAGATGGAGTTTCACCATGTTGGCCAAGCGAGTCTCAAACTCCTAACCTCAGGTGATCTGCCCACCTTGGCCTCCTAAAGTGCTGGGATTACAGGCGTGAGCCACTGCGCCTGGCCAGAAGTATTGTTTTTCCTTTGTTTTTGATTTTTCTGTTTGTCTTTGGCTAAGTGGGGGAGGGGGAGAGGTGAAATTGTGGAACTAATCAGGGCTTGATTATAAAGGGTCTAAATCCTCTGCCGAGGCATTTAGAGTTGACCCGAGGGCAACTGGACACCATGCAGGGTATTTAATCAGAACAGTGCCATGAAGAATGCTCATGATGTAAAGATTTGCTGTGACTCTGACTGTGATTTGGACACTAAATTTGATGAAAGGGCAGAATTACAGAGAAGGAGAATAGTTTAGGAGACTTTTGTAGTCATTCAACAAAACATTAAGGGTAAGTTGAAGGAGGCAGTAGGTAATGGATGGATTGAAGACCCGTGAGCAGATGCAGCAACAATACAACTTTGAGTTTACGTGCACGGGCACCCAGAAGGGAATGGAAGAGTTGGGGATATCTCTCAGATGTCCTGTTTCGGCAACTGGCTAGAAAGTGATATTGTTCACTGAAGTAGAGAACACAGGAGAAAGGAATAGGCATTTTACGAAGTAAGATAATGAGTTTGATTTTGGATTTGTTACTCTTGCGGGGCCCATGGGAATAGGCTTACTAGGCAACTGGAAATCTGGGACAGGAGTTCCTGGATTGAATCCCAGTTTGAGATATGGATTTTGGATATATGTAGACAGTGGTGATACAAGGTATGGGTTTTGGATATGTGTGTACAGTGATGACAGATGAAGCCATGAGGGTGTGTATGATCATCCATAGAGAGTTTTGGAACAAAAAGATAAGTCTGTGGACAGAACTCTAGGGAACTCTGACATTTAAGAAATAGACAGGAGAACAAGACCCCTGAAAGAGAAGAAGGCATAGTTAGAGAAAAAAGGGGAGCAGCAGTAATGTGCTGTCAAAAAGGCCACAACAGGAGGGTGGCTCCAGAGGGAGACAGCAGCTACAGCGCCACTTAGAGTTCAATTAAGTGAGGACTGAAAACAGTAGAAGGGATTTAGCAACACGGGCGGAGTTTTGGTCTCTACGGTTTCTCTGGAACATATGGAAATGAATGGTAGGAGGAAGTAGAAACAAATGCTGAGTCTAAGTGATTTTTTTCTTTCTAAATTAATTATGGAAATTTACATAAAAACGCCTTACCCTAACATAGATTCTTAAAATTGAGATGAAAGTCATACAACCTAACATTAACTACTTTAAAGTGAGCAATTCAGTGGCATTTAATACATTCACAACATCGTGCAACCTCCTCATCTATCTAGATTCCAAACATTTTCATCACCCCAAAAGGAAACCCCTTACCCACTGAGCAGTTGCTCCCTATTTCCTACTGCCTAGGCCCTGGGTAGCTACCAATTAACTATGTTCCGTCTCTCTGGATTTCCACTTCTGGATATTTCCTATAAATTGAATCATATGAGAGATGAGCTTTTGTGTCTCGTTTCTTTCACTTAACACAAGGTTTTCGAGATTCATCCACATAGCATGTATTAGTACTTTATTCTTTTTTAAGGCTGAATAATATTCCATTGTATAGATACAGCACAATTAATTTATCCATTTATCTGTTAATGGGCATTTGGGCTGTTTCTACCTTTTGGCTGTTGTGAGTGCTTTGTGAACAGGGCTGCACATGTATTTGAGTACCATTTTTCAATTCCTTTGGGCATACATTTGAGCATCCGTAATCCAAAAATCCAATCCAAAATGTTCCAAAATCTGAAAGTTTTTGAGCACCAACATGATGCTCAAAGGGAGTATTCATTGGGTTTTGGATTTTCAGATTTGGGATGCTTGATTTGTTTGTACATGCAAATATCCCCAAATCAGCAAAATTCTGAAATATAAAACACTGACAGTCCCAAGCATTTCAAATAAGGGATACTCAGTTTGTAGATCTAAAAGTGGAATTGACGGGACCTAACGTCGTTTTTCAAAACTATACTTTTTTGTAAGGTTGATTGAGAATCCACAGGAAGCACTGTGCATTGTACAGAAAGTTGACTTAGTCTGTATTCTCTGAATACCTTATATTCTCTTTGAGAATCAGCATCCAGTAATTAAGCAGCCTGTCAAGAGAGAAGCTGCATATATATAATATACATATGAATGAAAACATATTCATTCTGTATACACACATATGCATAAATAATATTTAAAGAAGAGAGTATCCATTAGAATTAAGTTTTGATTTTTTTTTTTTTTTTTTTTTTTAAGACAGAGTCCCACTCTGTTGTCGACAGTGGAGTGCAGTGGCGCGATCTTGGCTCACTGCAACCTCTACCTCCCAGGTTCAAGCTAACCTCCTGCCTCAGCTTCCCAAGTAGCTGAAATTGCAGGTGCCCACCACCATGACCAGCTAAATTTTTTTTTTTTTTTTTTGTATTTTTAGTAGAGACAGGGTTTCACCATGTTGACTGGGCTGATCTTGAACACCTTACCTCTAGTGATCCACCCGTCTCAGACTCCCAAAGTGCTGGAATTAGAGGCATGAGCCACGGCACCCAGCCTTGAGTTTTGAATCTTATAAGAAGAAGGCATTCCAGGTGAAGAATTTAGATGAGTTGAGTCACATAAGAGAGAGAAGATGGGCATAGGGTTGGATGCTTCACCGTTTAATTTTTCCGAAGAAAAGAATGCAAATTGCACTCTAGTTGACAATAAAGGAAAGAGCAGAATGATCAAGTAAACTAAAAGCACCCATGACACTAACTTAATAGCTAGCCGACTTGTAAAATTAAGATTGTATTTTCAAAATCCATTTTTACTCATCTCCCAGTAACCACAGACTCATTTACGTTTAATCTTGTGGATTCTATTTCTCTACTCAGAGACATCAGTGTAGATGCAAGAAGATTTGAATTCTATGGGTGACAAACAATCTAGCTTCATCGTGGCTCAGTTAAACTTTATTTGTAAAACACAGATTAACAAATTCTTAGAGAGGTGGGACAGTGATTATATTTCCTATACATGTTTTTGCTGATGTAAAGTGACATTTATGCTATGTCCTCATAAATGTAATTGTCTTCTACAGTCTTTTCTTTGTAGAAAGAATCCCCAGGAATCAACGATGGGACTGAGGTTCTGAAAGATGTAGCTCTGTGATTTAATCCCCAAGGCCCTGTCTACAGACTTGGGAGGGGAAATAATGTGTGTTGAGTGACTGTTAGCGGTTTTGTTTATCTGAGCTCATTTAAGTCATAACAACCAGTAAGTGGTCCATCCATGATAGGAGTGCAGATTTGCTAACTCCAAAGTCAGGGCTCTGGGCACCATATATATCAAGAATGCTAGTTAGGTTTCTTCCTATGTGCTAGCTGACTAGCGTAGTAGGAATAGAAGATGCTGTGGATGCTGATGGGCTCAGCAGACATAAGACTCTGTTTGGTTAGCTATGTTTTCCACAGAGACAGGAGGCAGATGGAGGCAGGTCCTATGCCTGCCATATGGTGACCATCCCTAAGCTGTGTCATGTCATGTCACTTCTCATGGAAAGATTCTGGGTGGCTTATCAGGAGAACATTAATTTTTCTCATGAACTGTGTATCTGGGACACCTCCATGGTGATTCAGGGTGCTATCTCTTGATTCTCCCTCATTTCATCTATACCATCCCTATTCCATGTATCTCAATACACTAATCCCCAGGATTGATGCATTCATTCCTATTTGTGGTATGTGTTTGTTTCAGGCAGAGAAAGCTGATGGATTTGTCAACCTGCCTGATTTCACTGTGGAAAGAGCATCCGAATGCAAGAAAAAGCAGTAAGTTGTCTCTCATCTTCCACAAAACTCTGAGCCAGGATACTATCTCTTCATAATGTTCACCAAGTGATATGGTGATTTAGAAGTGAGTGAAGGTAACATCGGAATGTCTGAGATTTTGGAGCATTATGGGTTGGCACCCTACATAGAAATAGAAGCATTTAACCTCTCATTTTCTGGAATTTTTGTTTTGTGGAGCAGATGGATTTTAAAACCCCCATGAAGCCTTGGCATGGACTGTTGCTGATGACTGTGTCTGTGATGGAATAAAACCCCTCCAGGACTGGCAGGGAGGTCAGATGTCAAGCTTCAGTTCTAGTAAAGAAAAGAACAAGCAGTTAAATAGGACTCACCCGAGTTGCAGATATGCCAGCAAGACCAGTTTCTCTTTCTTAGTTCATGGAGTTAATTAGATGCACCCTTGGAATTGAATTTTCTGAGATGTCTTAAGCTTAGAGATGACACTCTGATCTAATTTAAATCCAAAAGATTTGAGAACTGACAGGGACCAAAAAAAATCACCAGCTCATGGTCCTGGTTTTCCTGAGAAGGAAACAGCCCAAAGAGTCTGTGACCTCCTTAGATCTTGTGAGAGGGCTGGCTGTAAACCCAGGTACCTAGACTTTCATTCAAGTGCTCCTCCCATGATAGCAGTCTGCTATATTTTGCATATGTGACCATTTTCACCTTTTTCTTATTATTTCTTCTACCTTTGACATCTTTTCCAGTCTTATCTGAAGGGGGCCTTCCTTTTTGTCCTATGTTACCCGTTGCAGCAATTGAGTACTTTTAACAAGATTAGTAAACTGGTGTTAACTTTACGTCTTTGCCTCTGTGGTATGGTTGCACACGTCCAGTGTTGATTCTTGTGGTTTGAAAAGGACTGGCTATTTACAAAAACCCTGACCAGTGCTGTGCTGCAGGACTTCCTGCCTAAAGGTTAAAGTGGAAGCACTTCTCGTTTGTTATCTTCAATGTTTTCTACTTTTCTTTTATACTAAAGTCTATTTCATATTTCTCCTTTATTAACAAAGGGTGCCTTGGATAAGATTTCTGATGTGTTGCTGCGGAGTGGATGTTCCATACCTGATTATTTTCCTATAAAAATTCTTCTGCATATTTGATTGAAAGTGAAGAAATACCTTGCTTGAAGTAGTTGTTCTGGGTATTTTGAAGTGACATTTCTATCACTTTAAAATTGAATTTATTGTATCTTTATAGCAAAGCAGTTAGCAAGTGAGAGGAAAAGAATATGCCTATATATTTTAAATGTTCTGGATATTCTGACATAAAAAATTTACTCTCAGTTCCCTATACGAACTAGAGACTAGACACAGGTATTTAATATTACCAAATTAGTTTTTGTAAATTTATGAAGAAAGCAGACAAGTTTACGAAGCTTATATTTTACTGATTTACTTTCAGACCCATTGTTGACTATAAACACTAATTTTTTATGTGTTTGTGCTTTTCCTCCTTCAAGTGCTTTTAAGATCAGCCATCCACAGATCAAGACCTTTTATTTTGCAGCTGAGAATGTGCAGGAAATGAATGTGTAAGTAGAGGAAACTGGTTAACCCAATCCTTAATGGGAGTATACTTAACTTTGGTTAGGCGTTGGAATTTTAATCAAATGTTCACGTCAATTATTGTTTTATTTATTTCTGTTACTTTAAGGATTAATTTATTTAGCACTTACAATACCTTCGTTCTTCTCTAGTATTTGGAAACAGTTTGGAGAATTACACGTATCCAAGTGACTATTTTAGGAAGAGGCTGTACAGTTCCTCTCAGGGAACCACTAAGTAGAGAAAGGAGTAGACAGAAGTCATTAAAAGAACATGTTTTTTTTTTTTTTTTTTTTTTTTTTTTTTTTTTTTGAGACGGAGTCTCGCACTGTCACCCAGGCTGGAGTGCAGTGGCCGGATCTCAGCTCACTGCAAGCTCCGCCTCCCGGGTTCAGGCCATTCTCCTGCCTCCGCCTCCCGAGTAGCTGGGACTACAGGCGTCCGCCACCCCGGCCGGCTAGTTTTTTGTATTTTTTAGTAGAGACGGGGTTTCACCGTGTTAACCAGGATGGTCTCGATCTCCTGACCTCGTGATCCGCCAGTCTCGGCCTCCCAAAGTGCTGGGATTACAGGTTTGAGCCACCGTGCCCGGCCTTAAAAGAACATGTTAAAAGGAGAATCAGCATCACAAGGAGAGAGGCTTGAAAGTATTATGTAACTGATCTTGCAACTTTCAGAATTCTACATGCAAAATATCTCTATAGCATTTAATATATGCTGTGTGATTATCGTGATGATTCATGTATTTATCACTTCTCCATGTATTGTCCCGAACATTTTGCAAAATGTCTTTGCTCAGAGTACATTGAACTTAAAATTGTAGATCCCTAGCTCCATTTGCCAGGTGGTCTGTGAAAATAAGTGGGTTGTGTGCAGAGTACAACCTGCTCTACACACAGTCAGGTGTGATCACCATAGCTGTTATTCATTCATTCATTTATTTATTTTTGAGACAGAGTCTTGTGCTGTTGCCCAGGCTGGAGTGCAGTGGTGTGATCTCGGCTCACTGCAACCTCTGCATCCTGAGTCTGAGTGATTCTCCTGCATCAGCCTCCCGAGTTACAGGCATGCATCACCACGCCCAGCTAATTTTTTGTGTTTTTGGTGGAGACAGGGTTTCACCATATTGGCCAGGCTGGTCTCGAACTCCTGACCTCAAGTGATCCACCCACCTCAGCCTCCCAAAGTGCTGGAACTACAGGCGTAAGCCACCTCACCTGGTCAGCAATGGCTATTTGAATCAGGCTGTATTTGAGGTGCTGACTGGAGGTATCAGAAGGCATTCTATTTAATTTAGCCATATTTTCAGAATTCTTAGTGTCTTTTATTATTTCAAATGACCAATTGAAAATACGTTTATGGAACGCCTACCACGTGCCCCATTGCAGCAGTTGGTGGGCAATGGCAATGAAAAAACCACACATAATTCCTCCATTCATAGAGCTCACGCTTAATCTGTTTTACCTATAATTATTTCCTTGCCTATCTGCCCTATGTAGTTCTCTTTGCTCTCTTGCTCTAGAAACATGAAGGAAAAGAGCAACTGTCTTTCACTAAACATGTGCATGGGCACGCACGCGCGCGCACGCGCGCACACACAAACACACACACTCTCTCTCTCTCTCCTTCAGTAGCTTTGTCCAGCTAGAAGGATTCTCATCTGTCCCCTATCTTCACCTCCCCAGCATCACCCTCCAGGTGAGGATAGAATAGTTTTGTACTGTAGAAAGTTGGGAAGCCCTGTGTTAGAAATAACAAGGCAAGGAACTGACAGTTGAGTCTTCCAAACAAAGCTTTGATTTACTTGGACAAAGAGAGAATTTGTTTCTACCCTTTTTCTAGTTTTAGCTTTTTTCTCCCCTTGGTTTTCTTAAGCATCTGAGAAAAATAAGAACAGATACACGAATGGAGAGGATGTTAAAATCTCCACAACAAAGCTCTTTACTTATTTTTTTTTATTTGCATCAGTTGCTAAATCCTGTTGGTTAGCAAAGCCCTTGCTGTGTAAGTGGGATGTGGAAGGCACAAGGTCTTGCCCACTAGCACTTGGAGCCCTGTGATAGTGAGGTCAGTCCGCCGCTGAGCCTCAGTTCATCCCAAATGGTCCTTTCTGGTCTTGAATGGCAGTGAAACAGTGCTGCCTGCCTCTCCCCTGCTCAATACCTCCTGCTGTCCTGGCTGTTCTTTAAAAGCACCTTGCAGCACCAGCTTCCATCCCTGGCCTGTCCTTCCCACTCATTCTGTGACTGATTCCTTGCAAGTAGTTCTCCTCTCTCCAGCAAGAGGTGAGTGATACAGAGTAGCAGAGAAACCATTGATTCTAAGTGCTTTGTTTGTTACCTAGTGAATTTCTCCTCCTACACAGTAAAGTGCATTTTTAAACCAATGAAAGTGTGAGACCCTTCCATGTTTTTCTGAATCGGCTGTATTTTATGCAGGTGTGCTCTGTAAATCCCACATCCCCCTCCTCACTATCCCAGTGTTTATTTACATTTCCAGTTTATTTACCTTCCAATTGTATGTTCTCCCTTTGCAGAAACCTACCTAATGGTAAGTAGAGTTGCATGGGTAGATATGATAGATATACTTCATCCTGTTGGCTGTGAAATCAAAGTCTTTCACAGTTACCATTGTCAAGATCTTATCGCCAGTCTGCTATGAAGATCTGTTCATTTTATTTGAAATTCTTTTGGGGGTTATCTTTCCAGCTGACAAACAAGATGCAAATTGAAATTTGAACTTAAGGTGTCTGGACTCCACGTTTTCGAATCTCTTAGTGACCGTTAGACTCGAAAATTGTCCATCCGGCTAAATGGTCCATTTTGTCTGGGCCTGAAATCTATAATAATTTCTCATGTTTATAATATCATCATAGAGTTTCATTATTCTAAAAACGACTTTTCTAGTAGCCAACAATGCAACTTCTCCCTTCTCCCACAAGATTATGCAGATGACAGAGATTTACTTTGCAATAACACATGAAGAATGTCCCTTCTTACTGATGCAGCCGGTTTAAGCCAGGAAATAATGTATCTGGGTATTACTTGGTAAGATGAGAGGTGTGGGGGAGGGAGTGGGTAGCGTTTGGAGTGATGAGTCCTTGTTTTAGAAGTTCCTCTCCCTGGGCAACTGCATTTCTGGATGGTGACATTTCTCTCAGGGACGATGAAGGGAAATGTAATTAAGTTTAGTAGAAGCTCTGCATGTTCTAGTGAGTCTCAATTTAAAAGTATAGGGGTAAGTAATTATGGGTAATGAAAGAGTTGGTTTCTCAGCAAAGATGGGAGCTGCCTTTCTCAGACACTGTGGGAAGAATGCTCTTGTTTTGTACATCAATTTCTTAACACTTGTTCTCCTCCAACACACACATTCACGTCAAATTAATATACAACAGACTCCCAGGAAACATCTGTCATTTTCTTTTATGTAAATATAAGTCCTTTTGTGCATCCATCTGCTTCGCCACAGATAGACATTTTCCTGCTGCCATGATGTTTTAAAAAAAAAGTTCTTAGCAAAGAAGGTACTCTAAGCCAGTGGATCCTAGAAAGAAAACAGTCAAACAAGATTCTAAACCATCACCAGTTTTTCACAGCAAGTAACTAACGGTTGTAATGAAAAGGATATACGTTTTGTGTAAGGGCAGAGAAAAATATTTTCTTTATTGTCAACAGTCTTCTATTTTGCTCGATTTCCATGTTTGGGAAAGGAGCTTAGAAATGCCTTTTCTTATTTCAGACACTCAGGTGAAAACTATTTTTTTTTTTGTCTCTTTAAAGAATATTTTGCCTATTTCACTTTTAGATGGTTTTTGGGGGTGGGGGAGAATCAACTTACACAATTGTGAACTAACGTATAAGCTAAAAATTGTTATTATGGTTTTTTAAAAGTGAACCATGAAATATGTTGTGTTTTGCCTGGTCAGTTTTAAAAAATGAACTTTTAAATGCTTATTTTAGTTAATAAGACATAAAATGTATTCTTGTTAGACAAAGCAAAAGATTTCCTATACCCTCACCTCACTTTCTAATTCAACTACTCTCCTTAGGGATAATCACTTTTTTTTCTTTTTGCTTTCGTTTGCATTTATTTTTTGCAGAATCGATGCTTGTGCCGTGAGTTTTTGTTTCTTCAGTTTCTTATGGGACACTTTTTTTTATGCAGCCATCTCTTGTGGTTTAGGAACAATTTCTTCCTTTCCAGCGAGGATCATCTCCATGTGGCGGAGGGAGCTCACATATAAATTCATCCGACCATGAGCTCTGAAAGTACAGTGGCCCATCTTGAGTGTTTCATTCACCTGGATGTTAACGACCAGAGAATCTACATCTAAACCCTTGAATTCAGCATTACTCTCTGCACTTGTAAACATGTGCAGGAAAAATTGAGCATTCTTGTTGGGCTACCAGCCCTGTGTCCAGCCCTATTGTTCGGCCTGTGCACACCTACCAACTCCACCCTTGGAAGGTTGGAATGGTACACATTGTTTCTGTAAAGTGACGTCTTTCAGATAACTTAGTGGCTTTTCATATATGCATACCTTTGATAGCCTAGGAAATTTCACAGGTGTTCTTAAAGTGAACACAAAGATTTGAACCTCTTGATTTGCATGGTTTTATGGGGTTTTCTGGGTCAAGTGAATAGCAAATCATTTTCACAGATCACCTCAGGCCACTTAGAGGAAGAAGATGGTTATCCACTTTTTTTTTTTTTTTTTTGCGATGGAGTTTCACTATGCTGCCCAGGCTGGAGTGCGGTGGTGCAGTCTCAGCTCACTGCAACCTCTGCCTCCCGGGTTCAAGCAATTCTCCTGCCTCAGCCTCCCAAGTAGCTGGGATTATAGGTGCGTGCCATCATGCCTGGCTAGTTTTTGTATTTTTTAGTAGAGACAGGGTTTCAACATGTTGGTCAGGCTGGTCTCTAAGTCCTGACCTCATGATCCACCGGCCTCAGCCTCCCAAAGTGCTGGGATTACAGGTGTGAGCCACCGCGCCCAGCCATCCACTTTTAACAGTAAGATTATATTCTTCCTGACCCTTTTCTATGCATACCAATTCATGGACATACAAAAATATATCGTTTTTGAAGTACGGTGGATCAGGCTAAACATACTGTTCTATGCTTGATCTTCTCAGTTAAGAGCATATTAGGGCTTTCCATTTTATACACATTTCCATTACAAATTTGGAAATTTGTAATTTCGAAGGCACAATTACAGAAGATGAATTTGTACATATATTTGTTCATATATTTTCCAGGTCATTACCAACACCCCCTACCCCCATCTTAGTCCTCTCATTAGCTTCATTATAACAGGAAATTGATAGAATCAGTGTTGATAGAATAAATAATTTATCCATTTTCTTATTAATGTTTTTTCTTTTTGCCATTACAAGCCTTGTTGGCAGTGAACATTCTGCCACATTTGTTTGTGTATATGAAAGTGCGTTTTTGTAGGATTGATATTAATGATTGGAATTGTTGGGTGAAGGGGATGGATATTTAAATTTTTAATATTACCATTGAATTGCCTGCTCAGAATTGGCTGTATCAGTTTTCATGTTCAATTCAATAAAAAGTGACAGTGCTTCTTTTTCTATTTCCTGCTAAATACTTGAAATCAATAATGTTTTAAATTTTTTTCCAATCTAGTGGTGAAAATATTTTCCTGTGTTTGAGTATGCATTCTCAAAATACTATTGAGGCTGAGAAAAGTTTTTTTCACATGTTGTCTAGCTATTTGATTTTTCCTGTAAATTTCTGTTCCCTTATTTTGCCTATCATCCTATTGAGACTTGATACACATTTTTGGGTTCCTATTGCACATCTGGGCTCTTTACTGGTCCAATTTTAAGTGGCTACTAAGGAGTTTGTGATTATTATGGTGCTGAAGGTGATTTCTTAACAAAGGCTGGAGCTCATCTTTGTTCTTTAGAAGCTCCTTTTTTTGTTTGTTTGTTTGTTTGTTTGTTTATTTATTTATTTATTTATTTATTGAGATGGAGTTTCACTCTTACTGCCCAGGCTGGAGTGCAATGGTGTGATCTTGGCTCATTGCAACTTCCACCTCCTGGGTACAAGCGATTCTCCTGCCTCAGACTGCCGAGTAGTGAGATGACAGGCACCTGCCACCACACCCACCTAATTTTGTATTTTTTTTAAGTAGCGACTGGGTTTCTCCATGTTGGTCAGGCTGGTCTTGAACTTCCGACCTCAGGTGATCCGCCCGCCTTGGCCTCCTGAAGTGCTGGGAGGCATGAGCCACTGCGCCTGGCATTGAATTTATTATATATTTTCTGTTAAAAAATAACAGGTACAACAAGACCATGGCAGGTTGAGGGTTGCATAAGGATTCTTAACTATCTGACAGTTACACAGGTGGGAAGGTGCAATATTTGTGGCTTAGTGCAAGTGTAGCATGCTGAATTGTTCATGGCTTCTTCATGGTCCAGTGTGAGACTAGAAGACATCAAAAGCATAGATGAATTGATAAATGCATAGCACGGATTTTCACTGTCTCAAAATAAGTACAGAAATAAGCAAGATCTTCCCAGTAAGTGGAAGATTATAGAGTTAGGAGTATATGTCATAGATACACTTTGTGTCCCAGCTTTAAAAAATTTGTGTTTCAAGATATCTTCCTAAGTAAACCCTTGAGAAGGAACTACAGTGGTCTGCAGTGATAAGCCAAGTTTGAGTTTCTGTCTCGTTCTGTTTTTGTTATTGATGTTTAATTGGAATTCATTGCCAGTAAAATGGTAAATACGACATTTTCAATTTTTACGTTACATAAAATTCTTCAAGGAATTAACATTTTTTCTAGTTTAAAAATATCTGTCAAATTCTAGCCAGATTTTTTTTACTGATTGACATAAAAATATTCCTGGATTAAACATGGATGATCTTTTTCTAAATTTTTTCTAAAATAAACTGACATTATTAAGACATTGTTAAGAGTAGCACCCAGTAACTTTAATAGCCAAGTTACTAAATCCAGTGATAAAGGATTTGATGCTTGCTAAAAATTTCAAATGCACAATTACAGAAGATGTATTTGTTCACATATTTGGAATACCTAATTTAGCTGCCATCATTAACCAACTAAGTAATGGGCCACCTCACATCTTACCTTACAAAAGATACCTTGAGTATGGAAAGTATTGTGAAACCAGAGGCCTTAGGTTTCGATGGCACAAACTTATGCTGTTTCTGGAAATGTGCAGACTGATGGTAGAATCATCACCTAATTTCATAACAAAGTTTGGGGGAAGGTGAATGGGTGGGGGGCTAATCTCTTTGGTCAACATTTGCTTTCTATTTTATTTTAGGTGGTTAAATAAACTTGGATTGGCTGTAATCCATCAGGAATCCACTACAAAGGATGAAGGTATGTTCTATTTTAAATTTCTGAAAATTTAGCAAGAATATTAGAATAGGTTGAAACAGGGTGAAAAAACAATGTCAAGTTCTATGTATAGTCTGATCCTGAGGAAACATGCTTTGGCATTTAAAATGATCTGAAAATATGTGGAGACAGACATATTCACACAGACTCACCAACATGGAATAGAGCTTCCCATGCTGGCTATGAATGCTTTTCACACTTCACCCACACTCTGGCAGCTGTGGGCTTCATGACATCTCAAACAGTCGCTGATGCAAATGTTTAATTGCTCCACTTGTGGAATTCTTACTCATAGACATGATCTCGTCATGGTCTGGTCAGATAACTTTCATCCCACTATTTCCTCCCTGATATTTTAATATTTCCATCAGATGTGTGCTGAGACTAATTACCCTAAGATTGTACTAGGAACCTGAAGGTCATATTGGGACACAGGCCATATTTTTAGCTCAGTTGGTAGCTTTCAGGGTTCGAAAGCTACAGGAGTCTAATTCTTAATGATGCAATTGCACCTTGGTGTTGAGAAGAGGGAGGATTTAGCTGCCAGGGCCACCAAACTCATAGTCTTTCTGAAATGCTCAGACCCCAAAAGGGCTTGGGAATTGGAAGTAGGGAGTTATATCTTCTGATACAAAATCATAAAATCTTAGAGTGAGTTAGAAATGGGAAAGTGGCAACTTCATTTGAAACAATAAAGGGGTACAATGCAATACCCATGAAATCAGTTGTGTCCTAACCATTTTCTTGGTCCTCTTTTCCATAAAATAAGCCCCCATTGTCTATTTATAGATTGTGAGTTAGTACAAAACTACACACAAAACTTCTCCTTGTCCTGGTATGTAAGGCCTTCTATGACATGGCCTCTACCACCTTCCAGCTTCGTTTGCTGCCATATCCCGTAGGGTTCTCCACATACTTGGCCCAGCCTGCTCCCTTAGCCTGGGACTTCCCTTCACAATTTGTGCACCATTGATGATTTAGTGATCCTGCCAGTTTCAATTCACTATGATTCCTGTGATCAAAATTACCACTGATTTTGTGCTCTGTTGGTATTATGACTCACACCTCTTTTGAGGAATTATTTTACTTTCCCCAAGCTACTGTTTGTCTTCTTCCTGCTTATTGGATGCTCTTTGAGCTCAGGAGCCCCGAACTGGCCATTTGTTTCTACCTCTTATGTAATTCCTTTGCACCAGGTAGTTACCAGGTGGATATCATTAGATATGAACTTTCTGAATTGGATTAAAATTGCAATAGCCAGATGGAGATAAACCTCTGCTTGCATTGTGGAATAAGCGATGACAGCGTTAAAGCATTAAGCATTTTCATTTTTGTTATAGAATGTTACAGTGAAAGTGAACAGGAAGATCCTGAAATAGCTGCAGAGACACCACCCCCTCCTCACGCTTCCCAGACTCAGTCTTCGGTATGTACCGACATAAGTAGTCTGTTGGTCATCGATCAGATGCGTGGATGTCATTTCTTCCAATTGGGTAGGAAGTAGCTTGACCAATAAATTTTTAGAATGGGCTAAATTAAGATACCTGCCGACGAGCAAGTGCAATTTTCAGGGTGCTGATTTTGAGCCTTCTCCATAGCAACCCACTGGTATGATAAACTTGGTTTATTTGTGTGTGACCCAAAGATGTACCGTACTCAGAGGATTCATGAGGACGCAAAGGGCTTCTAGGTGATAGGCCGGTGCTTGCAAAGACTTGTTTGACAGTGTTTATTTATGTCCTACTTTTCCTCGGGAAGAATTTAAATGCCTTGCCTATGTGCATGTACTATAGCAATGCAAAATGAACTTAGGATGAAAAAACAGCAGAAAGGAAAAAGGAGAGCCAGAAAGAGAGCAGGAAGTTGGGAGTGGGGTTAGTGCATTAAAAGTGCACATGGAGTGATTTGTGTATTTGCTAGAGAGGAATTCAAATTTGATTCTAAGCTTTGGAAGCACCAAAAATAAGTTCACATTATTAATTAACGCGAAGTCTATGGAGAGTTGCTTCCTATTTGGGTGCTCTTAGCATTACGGTAATGGCCCCGAGAAAGGGTCATACAATGATCATTGGGGAAGTTGGTTTATGGTTTTTACACCTACCATGTACTAGGACGTATGTAGGTGCTTTCAATGTATAAACTTAATTCCCCAAGCAACCCTGATTTAATTTGCATTTTATTTAATGCATTGCATTTAATGAGGCCAAGCACCTTCTCATGTTTGTTAGCCATGAGAACTTTCTCTTTTGTGAAGTGTCTAAGTCTTTCCTACATTAGCTGCTTCCTCCTCCTCCTTTTTCTTTATGAATGATAGGATTTCTTAATTTATTATTCTATATATTAGTCCTTTGTCAGCTATAGGTTGGTGCAAAAGTAATTCTGGTTTTTGCCACGAAAAATAATGCAAAGCACACAATTAATTTTGCACCAACTTATTAAAAGTGAGCAAATCTCACTTTTAATCTTTTTAAAACTGTTCCACAATTTCTCTTTGTAAACACATGTTCTTGATTTTAACATGTCAGATTTATCCATCACTTTCATTGCGGTGAATGCCTTTTTTTCCCCCTGGTTTCAAAAATTGTTTCCTATCCTAGGTCATGAGAAAGTAGATATTCCTGTCTTCATTTCACGGTTAAGGAAACTGAGGTTCAGACTGAGGTTCAGAGATGTTGAATGACATGTTCAGATGTCCAGTGAGTGCCTGAGATGAGAATCCCAGTCTGTTTAGCTTTATAGGACCTGCTCTTTCTACTGAACCATGACATCTGTCCATCATAGACCCAAATGATGACAGGTTCTGACAGTTTACAGTAGCTGATTCACTTACCAGACCTTTTCTGCCAGAATTTCTGTTCAGTGTGATAGTTTTTATCTTTATTGTGTTTTGCAAGTTCCTGGATTTAAGGTATTATTTTGATTGTTTAAATAATGACCTCTACTGTTTTTCTCACACTGTCAGTGGAGAATTGTGGTCAGTTTTCTAATTTATTTGGCTAGCAGCCAAGAAAAGACATAAATATTTGTTGAATAAATGTTTATTAAAATATCTGTTAAATATGATTAGCCAAAATTAAGCAAGATACAAATACAATTAAACTTTGAATATGGTAAAATTTAGAACAATTTTTGAACTACATTTATAATATTATTCTTTCTCAATATATTCACAGCTTCTCCCTAGTGTAATCCTTCTTCTTTTTAAAAATCAATTTTGGATTTTAGAAAAGGCTTTTATTTTCTTTATATCATTCAAACTTAATGATATTGTCAGACCTTACAATGTTTCCCAGCTTTTGACAACTTTCTGGTTAGATTACCCTTTAATGCTTCTAAAGACATTATCGACTTTGTGTTGAATAGGTCTTCAAAAAATGTTCCTTGTTGTTGATTTAAGAGAGGATTATGTCTTTTTGCTAAGTTTCTCTCTGTCTCTGTCTTTGTCTCTATGTCTGCTTCTGTGTCACTCTCCTATTTTAACCTGTGACATGCAAATGTTTAGTTGTTCTCCCTCAAGTTCATTCTCCCTCACACTGTGCCCACCAATATACCTCTTTTATGATTATTTAGTTGTAAAATACTGACACTTTCAGTTTTATAATGGCAAACTAGTATCCCAGGTTACTTTGCTACGAGAATTGTCAGGCATCTAGAACCCACCCTGGTGAAATAAAAGCAACCGAGTAGCCATATCATGGAGGGCCTTCTAGAAGTCTCCCTGGTGAAATACAGGCAACCAAATTGCCTTCTTAGATGATGGATCATGGCTCAATTGCATTATATAATGACAGTCTAACCTGATGCACAATAGAAGTTCAGGGAATAATTGATTTAAAACAAATAAATGAAGGGATACTCATGAGGCCAGTAAGTTAGGTCACTGAACTCAGAAGGATCTTTCAATTTTCTCAATCATCAATCAAGTGTTATTTTTTAGAAGTTCTAAGTTGAGCATTTTTTGGCAGGCCATTAATGCTAACATTTTCTAAAGAAATATATTGGAAATAGTCAGATAAATGTTGAACAGTTAGATTTTTTTTTTTCCCCTTAGCAACAGAATGTGTTCCTCCTGCTCACATATTTCCCAGGCAGATTTTGTTTTTGTTTTCTCTTGTTTCTGAAAAACAGACATGCAAGGCACTTGGTTAAACTAACATTTAGGCTTTTTATTTAAGCAGATGAAATTTAAAAAATATATATAGTAACTTTTTTTTTTGAGACACAGTCTCAGTCTGTCACACAGGCTGGAGTGCAGTGGCATGATCGCAACTCACTGCAGCCTCACCCCTGGCTCAGGTCATCCTCCCACCTTGGCCTCCCGAGTAGCTGGGACTACAGGTGTGCACCACCATACCTGGTTAAATTTTTGTGGAGATGGGGTTTTGCCATGTTCCCTAGGTTGGTCTGTGGCTCCTGAACTCAAGCGATCCACTCACCTTGGCCTCCCAAAGTGCTGGGATTACAAATGTGAGACACTGCACTCAGTCATAACTCTTATCCAGAAAGTGAATTGAGCTAGTGTTTGGCCCAATACAGTATAGGCTAGCGATGACTCAGGTATACAAGCCTAGGGGCAAAAATATTTTTTTCCCAAGTTTTTGGTTAAAAAATTATTTTGGGTGATGAACTTTCATTTCGTGATAATGAACTCAACAGTATAAAATAATACTATTTTGGAAAATTATCTCAAAAAAATTAAAAATCTTGAAAATATTTAATTCAGGGTCCAGTCATTCTAATTGCTATAGAGTCAAGATAAACAATGAAACCAGTTTGGATTTCTGCTTCTAATGGGCTGAACGACATTTCACAAGATAATAACATATCAGGAAATCTTCCCTGAGTGAAGAAGAGGCTTTTATGTTATGTTCCTTCTTCTTCTGAAGGCTTCAGAGGGGTGATAGTGGAAAGAACATCCATTTATTCTCAAAGAAGTTGCAAGTGGGCAGCTTTTAATGGGCTTACTGAAAGGGCTCCAAGTAGATGCGAAACCTTTACTTTCACTCTGAAAGACAATCTGTAGAAATCATTATCTGTGATTCCTTTAGTTTCACAAAAGAGCAAAAAAGGAACCAGCTTTCCATTTCAAATCTGATAATTTTATAAGCTACAAAGTGAGTTAAGAGCTATAAAAGTCACTTTTTTCCTTCAAGTTTAATTTTAAAAAAGCATCATGAGGTAACCTGGTCTATGCTTCTGGGCATATTCATTCATTCAGCAAGTATTTATTGAGAGGCAGAGTTCTAAATACTTGGGACACATCAGTGAATAAAGTGGACTGTGATTCATGTTCATCATGGAGCCAAACTTCTAGTTGAGGGAGACTGTTAATAAACAATCCACGTAATAAGGAAAATATATGCTACGTGAGAAGGTGGACTTCAATGAGCCAGGATGTGCTGGGGTAGATACTGGGTTGTGGCAAAGAATAGAGGAGCCAGGACAGGCCTTACTGAGAGCTAAGATCTGAGCAAAACCTTGAAAGGTGGTGTGAGAGTCAGCCAAGTGGATATTTGGGGGAAAAGTTTTCCAAGCAAAGGGAACAGTGAGAGTCAAGGTCTCCTTGATGTGTAGTACTGCAGGGAGCCCTCTGTGGCTGAAGCGGGGTGAACCAAGATGAGGGTAGTAGGAAATGAAGCCAAAGCATAGTGGTGGCCATGTCGTGGAGGGCCTATGGACCAGTTAAGGACTTTTGACACCTGAGTTGTTTAGGCAGACTTTGAAAGGTTTGAGCAGAGGAGGGTGCAATCAACTTCCATTTCAAATGCAGCCCTCAATCTGCTCTGTGCAAAAGACTCTGGGAGGTTGGCATAGAATCAGAAAACTAAGAGAGAGTATACAGTAAGGTATTGCGAAAGATGGTGGCGATTCCATCAGAGGATAGCAGTGGGGTGGCAGAGAAATGGAATAGTTAGATTTTGAATCCATTTGGAAGGTAGATCTTCAAATAGGCAGATCAAATATGAGACAAACAGAGGAGATAAATATTTATAATCCCAGCTTCTAGCAGCTTATGCAGATTATTTCAACATAACAATCCTCACATTTTGATGTTTTTCAGAAGTAGTTTTTTAAATACTGAAATGAGGGGAAAAATCAGTTAAAATAAACAAAAGAAGCAATAAGGAAAAATAAATCTTGCAAACTGGGATCCTTGGGCAGCGACAGAGGAGGAAGTCAAAGTTTTCACCAGCCCGAGGTGGTGTATGGCTTGAGCCCCAGAGTTCAAGACCAACCTGGGCAACATGGTGAAACCCCATCTTTACAGAAACAAAACAAAACAAAACAAAAGTTTAAACACAGAGGTGAAATTAATTTTGGAAATTCACATTTAATCTTAACAAGACATCTTGAACAGTTGTCTGCCAAAGTCATTTGATTCTTCAATATCTGTACTAAATGAAAGAACAGAAATGCAAGTGGGTAGTTGGGTGAAAAAGGTAGAGAGAAAAATTCACCCTGTCTCCTCAAGATTCAAGAAATGATTGTAAGCCATATGGTTGAATATCTAACTGATTTTAAGACTTGGCTAAAATTTGTCTTTATATTTTTGCCTCTGACTTTAACAGCTCATCTTCACGGCCTGCTCTCCTGGCAGTCAGTCACACAGCCTGGTGGCTGTCCCCCAGCCTCTCTCCTGCCTTCTGCTCCCACTGCCTAGTTGAGGCCCTCATCAGCCCTGGCCTGAGTTATTGAAATAACAGGCTATTTTTCTTTCCCTGTCTCTAGTCCCTCTCTCTCTCTCTCCTCCTAAAAACCACCTCCCAATTAGTCTTCCTAAGATGCAGTTCTGATCACATTGATTCACCTGCACAAAAACTTCCAGTGAATTCTCATTGCTTCTTAAATTACCTCCCGAGTCTTTGGCTTGGTATTCAAGGCCCTTGGGCTGTCTTCAGACTGCCTTTACGGTCTTGCTGCTGATTTTGCCTTTGTCATCAGCCCAACAAACGGCCTGCTGTTTCCCAAAAGCGTTCCAGACTTTCCTGCCATTGCACCTGTAGGTATAAAGTTTCTCCACTTGCAGGACCACTTGCCCCCGACTCCCACCCCAATCCCACCTTCTAAATGTCTTTCAAAATGGTAGCTTCGGATGTAGCTTCCTTCATGAGAGCATCTCTAGTCCTCTAGGTCAGAGTGATTCTTCCCTCTTCTGAACTCTCTGTATTCCTGTAGTGTTTCTTTCTTTCTTTTTTTTTTTTTTTTGACAGTTTTTTCATGTTGTTATCATAATCTGCTTTTGATTACAGATTTTGTATATCTGGTTTATTTCTCTAATTATTACATTCTTAAAGTCAGAGCCAGTGCCCGATATCTTCTCATTTACCCACATCATTTATGACTGTGCCTAGCACACATTTGAAACTAAATAAACATTTAATAGACGGATGGGTGAGCGAGTCATTACTGAGACCTCATCCACAACCCCCACAAATTTCTTGCTCCATAAATATTTTCCCATGTGAATGAGAAATACACTATTTTCCACTTGTCTGGTGCTTTTGCATGGCTTTCAGAAGAATGATTTCATTTGACTCTCACAGAAATCTTGTATGAGTTTCACAAATGAGGAAGTCAGGTTCCAGAGAAATAAACATAGCTATCATAGGTAGCATTTGCAAGCTGCTTATGTTTCATGAAGAATATTCTTTATGGGATATCATTTGCCCCTCTTGATACATTTGAGTTAGGCAGCTGATAAATATTTTTGTGTATTTACCATGTTTCAGGGACTGTTACCAATATGGGGGTGCCATGAAGAGCTTTTGAGAATAAAGTCTCCTGGCATCTCTTAATAGCCAAAGTAATCCTCTGGTGAAAGCCTCAGATGTAAACCATTAGTTTCAGGCCTAGCAGCAGCTGGGGATGGCTGCAGCATAGCCAGGTAAAGGGGATCTGGGTAAGTTCGTAAAGTGTCTGCTATTGTAATCCTAGTTGGAGGAACACAAGAAAAGGCATAGAGATACAAAACTTTATGATGTGTTAGAAAGGAAGGAATCATCAAATGTGATAGCATTTGATTTTAAGTGGCAGCCTGGGGTAAACAAAAATGGAAAATGTGCACCTTGTCCTAATTGCAGTTTATTCATTTTCCTCTAAAATATTTCTGCAACACACAGCCACTCATATTCAGCAGCATATACACTAACTAGTTAGCTAACTAATTAAATAATAATACCTAATAAATTAATGTGTTTGTGTATGTATGTTTTATTGCTCTTGTTGCCCAGGCTAGAGTACAGTGGTGTGATCTCGGCTCACTGCAACCTCCGCCTCCTAGGTTCAAGTGATTCTTCCGCCTCAGCCTCCCAAGTAGCCTCCCAAGTAGGGATTACAGGCATGGACCACCATGCCCGGCTAATTTTTGTGTTTTTAGTAGAAACGGGGTTTCACCATGTTGGCCAGGCTGGTCTTGAACTCCTGACCTCAGGTGATCCACCCGCTTCGGCCTCCCGAAGTGCTGGGATTACAGGCATGAGCCACCACACTTAGCCAGTGTTTTAGTAAAGCTGTTTTTATTTAAAAAAAAAAAATACAGGGACGCTGAATTAAACTAGATGGTGTCTTCTCCCTTGAGCATCTTGAGTTCTGTGTTGAGGAAGAGGGACAATGCAGTAATAATTCAAACAAATTACTTCAAGGACTGACAAATGCTACGAAGAAGATGAAGTAGGGCAGTGGGCTGGAGAGTGGCCAGGGGTTGAGGGTGGAGAGGATACTCCTCTGTCTGCTCTGTCACAGAAGAGCCTGCTGAAGAAGTGATATTTCAGTGGAGGTCCAAGCAATGGGAAGGAGGCAGACCACCCAACATCCACAGGGAAGCCTTTCTGGCAAAAGGGACCAGAGATGTGCTGATGGCTCAGAAAGAAGGCCAGTGTGGCTAGGAAGGTGTGGAGAAGGAGGGAGGAGATGCAGGGGGAGGAGTCCTTAGGGGTTCTTGTGGACCTTCTAAGCTCTAATGAAGACTGTGGATATTATTCTACTTAAGATGGGCAGTTACGAGAGGGTTTTCTGCAGAGGAATATTGTGAACTTTTTGTATGTGTTAGCAATACTCTATCTGTGGTTTGGAGGATGGACTGGGGTGGGGTGAGGAGTAGTGATAAGGCAGGAAGCCGGTAGAATGGTACTTGGAGGTAAAATGACTTCTTCAAGGTCACTTGCATACTAAGGATCACAGTGATGAGTAGATCTTCGGTCAGCACATTGCCCAAGGTCATGCAGAAGGTCAGCGGCAGAGAAGGAGTATACTATTACAAGGTCTTTTGGTATTTAGGGTAATGCTTCTCCTGGCATATGGGAGAAATACAAACATGATACTTCTGGGGCTTGACAACAATTGACTGGTTTATTTTTTGTTTTTGCTAATATGGCCAATATAAGGAAAGGGGAGCTGTGTACTTTTCTTCCTTTCTTCTCATTTTGGTTTTGTTTTGTTTTGTTCGGACTTTTTTGTTTCCATGTACTTTGACTCCTTAAGATTTCTATGCTTACTCACTTCTGCCTAATTACAGGCTTTGGGTGGCCATTTTAAACTATTTTTTTTACCATGTCGAACTTCTGTTTGAAAAACAATTCCAAGAAAAAGATTTTAGGGCTAACATTTGAATGAAGCTTCTTCAAGAATTAAAACTATCCTATACAGAAAATAGGGAAAATCAATATTAATTTTTAATGTAATCATATCATAGTCTCTTAAGAACTAAGATTTTTGAAATGTCTTTAATTTCCTCATTTAAATGTAAAATACTTAATACCTAAGTGTTCTGAAAGAGATGAAACCACATACAATTATTAATCATTAACTAAATACAATAATACTTTCATTTGAGCTTATGAGAATATTTTGTCAGGCTATTTGCATTGTAATTGGCACCGATAACCCCTTGATCTTGGGATTTGGATAAATCACTCAGCAACTTTATGGAGGATTTCAGGGAGCTCCTCCCCAGAGGCTGAATAACTCTGGGGTGCTTTTCTTCACAAAGCTAGTTCTGGCCAATTCTTTGTCATTAATTTGTTACCAATTATGTGTCAAACAAGAGGCAAAAAATGGAGGTGCAAAAATGATTAAAACCGGCCTGTTCTCAGGTAGCTCATCAAAAAGATGAACAGTCAATCAGTAGTTGCAATCCAGTCGTCCCTTGGTATCTGTGGGGGTTTAGTTTCAGGAACCCCATGGAGACCAAAGTCTGTGCATACTCAAGTCCCACAGTGGATCCTGCAGAACCCACCTAAACGAAAAGTCGACTCTCTGTATCCTCGAGTTGCTCATCCCGCATCCCGCAAATGCTGTCTTCATCCCCATTTGGTTGTGGATTTGGAATCCATGGACACAGAGGGCCGACTGTATTTATTGGAAAAATGTCTGTGCTTAAGTGAACCTGTGCAGTTTGAATCCCTACTGTTCAAGGGACAACTGTGTCAGTTGATACACAAAATGACATTCCACCTATTATGATAGAAATAAGCCCAGAAGCAGCAGGCAAAGCACCTACCTGGCTCTGAGACTATCAGAGAAGGCTTCCTGGAGGAATTGGTGTTTGAACAGACACACGAAGGATGGGCTCATATTTACCAATAGAGGTGGGGCGGAGAGGAGAGACTAGCACTGCCTTCTTTCATGTGATCTTCATTGGGGAGCTTTATGAGTATATTGTGCAGATGGTTCACAGAAGGCACTGAGCTAAGAGTTCTATGCTTGATGTTGGCTATTGGTTTCTCCATAATGTTAGAAATAATGAGCCATGCCTTAGCACTACATGGTCTTTAAAGTGTGTTTTCATACTGAATCCTTGGAAATGAAACTCCAGGTTCACTTTGATTTGTATTTTGTCAATCTCTTTTCCAATGAAAACTCCCCCGACCTGGACATATAGTCGCTTTCTCATTTGCCTTTTCCTCTTCTCCAAGTCTTCTTATTTCTTCTTTCTGTCTCTTTCTTTTTTTTCCCCTCATTCATCTTTTCTCCATTTAAAAGTGAAATTTATAAGTGGTGCCTGGTGCCTAGAGAAAATGGATTGAGAGAGCAGTGCACAGTGCACTGTGTTTGAGTCGCACCACAAACAGGATGACACTTCACAGATCTTTCTGATGCTCATTTAACAGGTCTTGACACTTTGCAGAGTTTTGAGGTTCAAAAAACCTTACAGACAATGCTGTAGCACCTGTGTACATGGTCTGCTGTTCAAATAGCCTGGTTTGCTATAATCTAATTTAAAGTAGAGTCAGCAGGAGTAACAGGAAAAGCTCATGTTTGGTGTTGTTTCAAAAAAGGAAGTTGATCACATAGAAGTTGAGTTTTACTAAAATAGCTCACAATAGGGGAACGTGTCAGGACTGGGCCAGAATGGATATTTTTGTTAATATTTATTTTGTAGATCCTGCTAATAAGTAAACTGTTCTTGTCATTTATTTAGACAATTTGGGGGTAGTGCATTTCCTCTTCTAGATAACTAGGGTTTTATTGAAATTACAGATCTTTGATCTCTTGGTTATTAAAGATCTAAGGGATGTAAGGTAACCAGTTTACAAGATACTTGACATATTCCTGAATGGATTTTTTTTTATGTCTGTGCCACTATATGATTATTGAGAAGATATGTGTGATTAGTTAGTATCTTAACTAGAGATTTTGATGTCATGCTACTTAAAAGTGTATTTCTTGATTATCTGACAATCCATGTCTAGCATGGAGCTAATTGGGCACACATTGGGTAAATATTGGCTTCCCCCATCAAAACTCAGAGCTCAGAATCTACAAATTTCCTGGGGGCCATATTGATTTGGAAGAAAGTCAACTCTTCTGAATTAGTTGCAATGATTCTGAGGTTTTTGAGGAGGATCCTACTTTGCTCTTTGGCTTCCTCTCTCTATCAACCTTCCTGACACTTCCTTAGAGTTTGTTTGTTTTTGTTTTTTTTGAGATGGAGTCTCACTCTGTTGCCCAGGCTGGAGTACAATCACATGATCTTGGCTTACTGCAACTTCCGCTTCCTGAGTTCAAGTGATTCTCCTGCCTCAGCCTCCCAAGTAGCTGAGATTACAGGCATGAGCCACCACGCCTGGCTAATTATTGTAATTTTAGTAGAGGCGGGGTTTCACCATGTTGGCCAGGCTGGTCTTGAACTCCTGGCCTCAAGAGATCTGCCCGTCTCGGCCTCCCAAAGTGCTGGGATTACAGGCATGAGCCACTGTGCCTGGCCTTCCTTGGAGTTCTGAATGCTTGACGTTGACAGGCATGTCCCATAGGATGATGTAATGCAACTGAACCATAAAATGCCTTCTCTGTCTTATCTGCTGTTGGAGATACAGGGTGATCCACAGAGCACTGGAATCTAGATTTTTGGATTTTATTGGTCAATAAAATTAAAAATGGAGAAACAAGATAGAGTTGCTGAATCTTTATTTTGCCACATAGGACATTAAAAAAAGAAAACTCCAAAGAGACAAAGGCTTATATGTACTGTCACCATTTTTTTTAAAAGAAGGCATGTATTTCAGCATCAAAATGTAGTAAAGACAAAAATCTCAGAAGAAATCAAGTTCTTTCCAAGAGTATCCTTGTTGGTTATATTAGCCAATTTTCACACTGCTATAAAGAACTACCCGAGACTAGGTAATTTATAAAGAAAAGAGATTTTAATTGACTCACAGTTCCACATGGCTGAGGAGGCCTCAGGAAACTTACAATCCTGGAGGAAGGCAAAGGGGAAACAAGGCACATCTTACATGGTGGCAGGAGAAAGAGTGAGTGAGGTGGGAACTACCAAATACTCTTAAACCATCAGATCTCATGAGAACTCACTCACTATCATGAGAACAGCATGGGGGAAACCACCCCCATGATCCAGTCACCTCCCATCAGGTCCCTCCCTCAACATGTGGGGATTACAATTTGAGGTGAGATTTGTGTAGGGACACAGAGCCAACCATATCATTGGTGATGTTGCTTTGATGTTTTCTCTCTGTACTGATGAAAATGTCGCCAAGGCTTTTAATGCACTAAGGAATACGTGAGCGATGTTCAAGGGTTTAAGTTCGTATTTTGTTTCTGGAATGGCTCCAGCTTTTGTTCTCTTTTTCTTTTTTGGAGGCAGCGTCTCGCTCTGTCGCCCAGACTGGAGTGCAGTGGCATGATCTTAGCTTGCTGCAATCTCTGCCTCCCAGGTTCAAGTGATTCTCTTGCCTCAGTCGCCTGAATAGCTGGGACTACAGGCATGTGCCACCACGCCAGGCTAAGTTTTTAGTAGAGATGGGGTTTCAACGTGTTGGCCGGGCTGATCTCGAACTCCCAGCCTCAGGTGATCCGCCCCTCTCAGCCTTCTAAAGTGCTGGGATTGCAGGCATGAGCCGTCGCACCCAGCCTCTCCTTTTTCATAATTACCTTTTTTTGTTCCATCAGTGTGAATTAAGTGATAGATGCAAATTATATTTTGCTCAAAGTGTAATGCAGTATTCTGAAGGATTCCCAAAAGAGGCCTTTTAATTTTCTGGGGAGTGTTGAAGAATAGGACAAATCATGATAAGGAGATTTTTTTCAGATCCTAGAACAGTGAATGTAAAGTTATATAAATCAGTTTTGGAGAATGAAATCCTAGTGTGTGTCAAACAGAAATAAATATCATGCCTTTACTTTTGACTGTTTTATTATTGGTCACTTTTTGAAATAACACGGGGACACCATGATTGAAAATGAAAGGTAGAGAATGATGGTTTAATCATGATGTCTTTTATTCTTTTTTTTTTTTTGGTTTTATTTGTGAAAAAAAATAGGCTGCACAGCAGGCATCTTCATCCTCACCCAGCCTGAGTGGAACATCGTGTTCTTTCTCTTCCCTGGAAAATACAATGAAGACACCCAGCAGTTTTCCTTCCTCCTTATCTAAAGAGAGACAATCCTTGCCCGACACAGTTAACAGTTCGTCTGCTGCTGAAGATGAGGGACAACCAATAACGTTTGCTGTACAAGTTCATTCACCTGCACCCTCAGAGGCAGGCAGCCACAAGGCCCCGGAAAACAGCTTTGTCACATCAGAAAGTGGATTTTTGAACTCTTTATCTAGTGATGATACTTCTTCATTAAGTAGCAATCATGACCATCTTACTGTCCCGGATAAGCCTGCTGGATCAAAGATCATGGACAAAGGTAAACCAAGAAATTCTTTTTTCTTCGTTAGAGAGTGAGTATTTGTGTGTGTATGGAACTCTGATATTAATTTATAACAACAATGGTTAAACTCATGCAAGATGATTCAATAATTAGTCAAGTGGGGCTATGCCCAGAGATTGCTTTGTAGAGGAGTTTGCATGTGGACAACTCCAGCTACTAGGTCACTAATTACTTGCTATAAGTGTCACTAACCAACTGCTTCAGAACTCTAAGACATGTGATCATAAAATAATGATACTTTTCCACCAATTGGAGAAAAAACTTGCCTCTTTGTTTTTGGTCCCATGTCCCATGCACTGGAGCTTGTGGTGGTTGAGTTAGGATTTTGTAGTCTTGTATTCATAACATCACCTTAATAGTTCAAAATGAGCTTAGAGCAGCCACTTTCCCTGGGCTGTGCCCCAGACAGCATCTAATTCTTAGCCCATCGTCTTCTGAATGTTCCTGTGTGGTTAATGGGAAGACAGACAATTTACACGCACTTTGTGCATCGTTAGAACCTTTATATATAAAGGAGAGCACATCTTACGCGTTCAAAAAACATTTTACATCTTAACAAAGGAAATAATTAATTGTATGATGAAGTTGATAATATGAGGTTTAAAAAATACTCTGATAACTGGTCCTTATCGTTTATTCAGGACTAGCTTGTTTTTATTACTGTTCAATCATGACGCGTCTTTTCTGATTGTGCTCTATTCATTCTGCTGTAAAACACGGTTACCTGATGGAAGATACTGAGCAGTTAAAGAACGATGAGTTTGGTTTGTATATTTTTGGTGTGCCATCGAGAGAAAGTTGACTTGCTAAATTCCCATAATCACTTGCCAGAGTGTCTAATGACGCAGATGACTGTTCTGTCCTCTCCTCTAGTCTAGTCAGGGAATCTTTCTTTAAGTTCTCAAATTTCAGATGGGTACCCTGCTAATTTAATTTTTGGTACCAGAGTAATTTGGCCAAGGATCACAACTGCAGACCAAGTTGTGTGTGTGTGTGTGTGTGTGTGTGTATAGTATTTTAAAAGTATGTAAATTTGAATACTCAGCCTGGTAACTAATTCTCTAGGTTACAACAGTTGTCACCACTCTGTGAGGCCTTACCTAAGGATGCTTTACACAGACCTGCCTGGCCTATTTTTCTTATACCCCTCCCCTCTTAGGCCAACTGTCTATTTTACATTAGAAGAACTGGAGTGAATAAAGTCATTGGCAAACCAACCTATTTCTAGAGGTGAATGAGTAGCATAGGGAGGAGAAAAGAAACTTTATCACTGAGGAATGGAGAGGACTAAAGATTAGACTGTGAGGAAGAGTAGTCTGAACCCACCCTCAGGTTTGTGAGGTGCTGTCATTTGGACAAAGTATCGAGCTTAATTGTATCTCCTTGGAAGCACAAAATTGAGCTCAGTGGTGCAAGTCAAAAGGAGATAGACTGAAGCTCAGCATAAGAACTTTTTTTTGATGTGAGATGTTCGAAATAGAATGGGTTCCTTGGAAAGTAATGCATTTCTTATCACTGGAGTTGTTTACTCATTCTGAGACAACCATTTTCATTGAATATTGATTACCTATTGCGTATTGATCACAACTCTTGTTCTTGAAAAGATATACTGAAGAGATAATTTAAGTATCTTGAACTAGATGACCTCTACCTTGATACTTAGAAGAGACTTCCAGATATAGGACTGGTGGAACTAAAGAAAATAATACAAAGTACTACATCTATTATTTTTCTCCTACAAACACTTACTTTAATCATTGGGTCATAAGTAGAACTAAAAAAAAATTCACACACACACACACACACGCACACACACACCCCAATATGAGCATAGCTTCAAAAACATACTAGAGAATAAAATCCCATTTGCATTCTTTCCCAAGAGATAACCCTGGAGGTTGAGAGTTTTCTTTTAGGACCATAGCCAGAGAGTCATGGGAAGATGCAACAGTCCTTGTTCCTGGCTAAATGTCATTCCAGGATTGCATGTGCTGTAGAGCCTGGCTGGATACCAACAGCCCTTTAAATGTAAGAATGAAGCAACCTGGTATTATTTAGTTTTGAGTTACACGCAGAGTGCCCAGCAAAATCTGTACACTTCTTCAAACAGCTCAATGTGACGGTATTCCTCTTATTAAAAAGGAAAAGAAAATGGAAACTTTTTTCTTTTTGTTTCTCATTGATTTGTTGGCAGTTGCCATATGTTGCAGAATTTTTGCTGATGATTTTCTTCTGCTGCTGGGGATTTGGTTAAATTCCCAGAAGAACTGAACCACTTAAAGTCATCTCTATGGAAACAGCAACCCAATCTTTGCTTGCATTTGTGATGACTTGCTGTTGAGTAATCAAATTTCATATTGTGCATTTTTTTTACATGTGTGTTTATGTGTTGCAGACAAAGGTAGCTTTTCATTTTTGTGACTTTTAAAAGGTAATGTTTTTGAGTTACTAATAAAAAATTCCTGAAATTCTAGTGTCTGAAATTGTTCAAGGTGCTTTTATGTCAGGGATAGAAGTCTTAACATAGGTCAAAACGAGAGTTAGGATTTTAAAAGATTAAGTCCTGGTCTCAAGATGCATTTGCTGGAGAAAGAGTCTTTCATCCTAGCAAAGATTCTTAAAGATGAATAACTGAGTCCTGAAATAAGCAGACAGTACGTATTATAGCCTCCCTTTTATTTAGACAATGAAAGAAATATTTTTGCAGTCAGTATGCAATTAAAATTGTGGTTGCTAGGATTTTATGCTGAATTTAAATACTCTGTTAGACATTTCCTCCTGTAGTGTAAGCTATTAAAAAAATAAAATCAGGGTGTTAATTGTGTCCTATTGCCTTTCTTCGCTGAGAGTTCCAGGTTCCAGAGCTCTAGGAATTATTCACTGATTAATTTCACAAAGCATAATGGGAAAAGAGGTGAGAGGGTTAATGACATGTTCATTTCATCTCAATTTTACCCTGTGCTCCTCATTTCTTTTGTTAGAAGTTTTTTGAGCCATGACTTATGCCTGTGTGATAGTAAGTCACACAGTGTGTCTTTCCAGACATATGTACAACACACACTACCTGCTGACAATGCGGAGACAATGTCACTTCTACTTAATGAATGGAGAAACCTTACTTTGGGTGCTGAAAAGCTGTATGTCAGCGAATAAGACTAATACCCAATTTAATAAGCGAATAAAACGAATACCCAATTTATACAAACAAATTATCGGGTACAAGCACAGTCAGAATTGATCTGGGAGTCATGTAGATAACAAGCTTATTTTTTTAAAAAAATTGTTAAAGGAGAGACAAGCATTCTAGAGCATGCAGGACATTTCAGGAAAGTGACATGAATGAGCCAGATTTTAGGATTTAAAAAGTATTAACAAAATTATACACAATCTGAGTGTGAAACAGTACTTCAGCTAGCTACTTTGAGTGTTGCTGTTGGAATCATGTAGTATGCCTCCTCAGGAAGTGAGTATGTAATAAAAAATAAGTCAAAAACTGGACTCCATTTAATTTTGCATTATTATATTGTGCATCTATCATTTTTTTTGAGTACCTAACATACATGTACTGATGTACTTTGTGCTGAAGTGAATAAAATGTGAACAAGAGGGTCTGGGCACGGTGGCTCATGCCTGTAATCCCAGCACTTTGTGAGGCTGAGGCGGACGGATCATGATGTCAGGAGTTTGAGACCAGCCTGGCCAACATGGAGAAACCCTGTCTGTACTAAAAATACAAAAATTAGCCAGGTGTGGTGGCACACACCTGTAATCCCAGCTACTCTGGAGGCTGAGGCAGGAGAATTGCTTGAACCCGTGAGGCAGTGGTTGCAGTGAGCTGAGATCATGCCACTGTACCCCAGCCTGGATGACAGAGCAAGACTCCATCTAAAAAAAAAAAAAAAAATTGTAAACAAGGTACAATTCTGGTCTCAAAAATGTTAACACCGATGGGCTGAGTGGGAGGAACTAGACACATTTAACAAAAGAAAGCAGAGTAAAACAGGTGCCACAGAAGAGATACAGAGCACTCCAGAGGTTTAAAAGAGAGCAGGGACCCAAGACAAGATCTCATCTAAGTGGCAAGATCTATACGTCGAGAAGGGAGGCACTGGAAAAGGGGATGGAAAGGACATTTGGTTGAGGTTGAATACTGGGGTAGGTTTCCTAAATTTCAATAGCTAATGGATGACCATTTCTAATCAGGGTGAGTTGGAAGTATGCTTTAGAAAAATTATTGAGCTGTAGAGTGCAGGGAAGAATAGAATAAGGGGAGACACGACATGAGAGGGTTTAGGGAGCCTGCGTAGCAGCTGAGGTGGCAGTGGAGAGAGGAAGGAAAGGGGAGATGAGAGGTTCTGCAGCATACCTATCAGGGTGAAGACTGATCTTGGTTTTTGTATCCTTAGCACTTAATTTTGTTCCTAGAACATTTCCTAGTAATCTTGTTTTGTGAAGTATCATTTGATATTGAGAAAACCTTTAATATATGATCATTGGCATCAATGGCATTGATCTCAGGCATGGGTGACTCACCACCTGCTTTCTCTGATCCTGTGTCATGTGGCTAAAGATCTCCGTGAGTTGTCATGAAGTCGTGCTGATTAAGTTACCTGCAAATTTGTGTGATTTTACTAGGCCATTCATAGTACTCAGATTTTACATCATCTTTGTTTTTCATCCTACTTCCTACAATTTTTCCTGAAGCTAGGAGTTACGAGTGGTAGGTGGTGGGAAGTCACTGGGGCAAAGGTATGGGAGATGGTGACAAATGTAATCTAGAATTTGGAGGTATAAAGCTTAGAGTGGCGATGACAGTTTGAAAGAAGTAGGAGGGGTTGAGGAGTTGGAGGTCATAATTGAAAAAGGAAGGTAGTAGGTTCAGAGGAGACAGAATGTGAATAAGGTAGGAGGAATCTTCCACTCAGAAATGAGTAAATTTAGAGGTGAGGATTTTATTTTATTATTTTATTTTATTTTATTTTATATTTTAGATGGAGTTTCACTCTTGTTGCCCAGGCTGGAGTGCCACGGCACAATCTCAGCTCCTGGTTCCTGCAACCTCTGCCTCCTGGGTTCAAGTGATTCTCCTGCCTCAGCCTCCCGAGTAGCTGGGATTACAGGCATGCGCCACCACGCCCAGCTAATTTTGTATTTTTAGTAGAGATGGGGTTTCTCCATGTTGGTCAGGCTGGTCTCGAACTCCTGACCTCAGGTGATCCACCCACCTTGGCCTCCCAAAGCGCTGGAATTACAGATATGAGCCACCATGATTTTAGATGTAAAACAGTTTGAAATATTGAGGAATGGGTATTAACAGTGATCTGCCCTGGGCGTTAAGTACGCTAGGTGTACCACTGCTCATACACAAATTCCTGCCCAGAATACCACATTTATTACAGATGAAAACTGCGTCTGTCATGACAGAAATAAGTCTTTGAAGTTTGTCATGTTGGACATCCCTTTTAATACTATGCTACTAGAATAGTGTGTTGTCAACAATATTTTGAGCACTTTTTGTCTGTATAGAGTATGGAAAACAGCATTGGAAGAAAAAAATAGGGAGTATTGTCATGTTTGATGCTGGGATCATTTCTAAATTGATGTGGCTTTGAGCCAAAGTGACCTGTCACAGGCATCTCCTCCTTGTCAGTCTGGCACCAAAGCAGAAGTGTTTGTTTTGCTTATCATGTGATCTAGTGGCGTAGAGGGTTGGAAAGTTATTAGAGGGGTCTTCAATTTTTCTTCTCTTTCTTATAACTTCTTCTTGATGATTAAATCCTTGGTTTTCTTTCTTTTTTGATGTTATTGATGTCATTATTATTTACTCCTTAGCAGGAGAGTAAAAGTATATGCAGATAGATGTGTATTTTTATTTATTTTTAATTTTTTATTTCCATAGGTTTTTGGGGAACAGGTGGTGATGTTTGGTTATATCAATGAGTTCTGCAGTGGTGATTTCTGAGATTTTGGTGCACCCATCATCTCAGCAGCATACATTGAACCCAACTTGTAGTCTTTTATTCCTCACCTCCCTCTTATCCTTTCCACCGAGTCCCCAAAGTCCATTTTATCATGCCTTTGCATCCTCATAGCTTAGCTCCCACTTATGAATGAGAACATATAATTTTGGTTTTCCATTCCTGAGTTACCTCACTTAGAATGATGGCCTCCAATTCCATCCAAGATTGCTGTGAATGCCGTTATTTGGTTTCTTTTTATGGCTGAGTAGTATTCTATGGTATATATGTACCAAAATTTCTTTATCCACTCGTTGATTGATGGGCATTTGGGCTGGTTCCATATTTTAGCAATTGCGAATTGTGCTGCTGTAAACATGCATGCAAGTATCTTTTTTCGTGTAATGACTTCCTTTCCTCTGAGTAGATATCCAGTAGTAGGATTGCTGGATCAAATTGTAGTTCTGCTTTTAGTTCTTTAAGGAATCTCCACACTGTTTTCCATAGTGGTTGTACTAGTTTACATTCCCACCAGCAGTGTAGAAGTGATCCCTGCTCACCACGTCCATGCCAACATCTATTATTTTTTGATTATGGACATTCTTGCAGGAACAAGGTGGTGTCACATTGTGGTTTTGATTGCATTTCCCTGACAATTAGTGGTTTCCATCACTAACTGAGCATTTCTTGTTTGTTGGCCATTTGTATATCTTCTTTTGAGAACTGTCTGGTCATGTCCTTAGACCACTTTTTGATAGGATTGTTTGTTTTTCTTTCTAATTTGTTTGTGTTCATTGTAGATTCTGGATATTGGTCCTTTGTCAGATGTACAGATTGTGAAGATTTTCTCCCACTCTGTGGGTTGCCTGTTTACTCTGCTGATTGTTTCTTTTGCTGTGCAGAAGCTTTTTGGTTTAATTAAGTTCAAATGCTTGGTTTTCTAGTTCTTTTCATGACTCTTGATATTTATATGCTTCATCATTTCTTCTGTTTCATGGAAATTGTTAATTATACTGAAAAGTATCATATGCATAGAAGAGTGTTCTCTCTCTATCTAAAGTGCCCCATAAATACACACACATGAATGTACACACAAACAATAACCATGTGGCCACCATTTGGGCCATGAAACATAAATTAGCCAGCAAATTACTTGTGAGGGTGTGGGGTATTGAGAGTGCTCACCCATGCTGAAGAGATATATTTTGGTGGAAACAATTTAGGAAGCAATTTGTCATCATCTAGTAAAGTTGAAGATAGGCATACATCATGGCCAGCAATTCCATTTCCAGGTGTATACCCCTAGAGAAATGCAGGCATAATGGCAGAAACCCCTTGTAATATCCTCTTTATCTAGCTGGAATTCATTCATTTTCATTGTTTTATAGTACTCCATTGTTTTACTATACAACAATAAATGTATCTACTATTGGTGAGCACTCTTTTTTTTCAGTTGTGGGCTCTTATGTTAAATGCTGCTGTGGACATTCTTATTTTTAAATTAATAGGCTTAACTTTGTAGAGCAGTTTTCGATTTATAAAAAAATTTAGCAGAAAGTGCAGAGTTTACATATGCCCCCTCCATTCCATACACAGTTTCCTCTATTATCAACACCTTGCATTAGTTTGGTTCATTTGTTACAACTGGCAATAAATATTCATACTTTTTTATTAACTAAAGTCTATGGTTTACATTAGGGTTTTTTTCTTTTTTCTTTTTTTTTTGAGGCAAAGTCTCACTCTGTTGCCCTGGCTGGAATGGAGTGGCATGATCTTGGCTCACTGAGACCTCTGTCTACTGGGTTCAAGCGATTCTCCTACCTCAGCCTCCCAAATAGCTAGGATTACAGGCGCTTGCCACCATGCCCGGCTAATTTTTGTGTTTTCAGTAGAGATGGGGTTTCACTATGTTGACCAGGCTGGTCTCAAACCCCTGACCTCAGGTGATCCACCCTCCTTGGCCTCCCAAAGTGTTGGGATTACAGGTGTGAGCCACTGCGCCTGGCATAGGGTTCACTCTTTATGTTGTACAGTTCTATGGGTTTTGACAAATGTATAACGTCATGTATCTACTATTACAGTATCATACAGACCAGTTTCACTGCCGTAAAAAACATCCTCTGTGCTCCATCTATTCATCCTTCTACCCTTCCTCCAAGAACCTGACAACCACTCATCTTTTTTACTACCTCTTTAATTTTACCTTTTCCAGAATGTCACATAGTTGCAATCATATGGTATGTACCCTTTTCGGATTGGCTTCTTTCATTTGGTAATATGAATTTAAGCTTCTTCTAAGTCTTTTGTGGCTTGATAGGTTACTTTTTAATCATTGAATAATATTCCATTGTATGGATACATCACAGTTTGTTACTCATTCACCTATTGAAAGACATCTTTGTAGCTTCCAAGTTTTTAAAATTATGAATAACCCTGCTAGAAACATGTGGGCGCAGATTATTGCATAGATGCAAGTTTCAACTCTTTGGGGTAAATACCAATGAGTACAATTGCTGGATTGTATGGTAAGAATATGTATAAGTTTATAAGAGATGCCAAACTGTCTTGCAAAGTGGCTGTACCATTTTGCATTCCCACCATCAATGAATGAGAGTTCCTGTTGCTTCACATCCTTGCCAACGGTTGGTGTTGTCTGTGTTTTGGGTTTTCGCCATGCCAGTAGGTGGGTAGTAACATTTCATTGTTTTAATTTAGAATTCCCTAAAGACTCATGATGTTGAGCATCTTTTCAGATGCTTTTTTGCTACTTATGGCATATAAATATATTTATGGCATATAAAAATATTTATGGCATATAAATATATTTTTTGCTATTTATGGCATATAAATCTTTTCTTTAATATAAGGTGGCTGCTCAGAATTTATCAATTTTCATATATATTTTCTTTGGTGAGGTATCTGTTGAGATCTTTTGCCTATTTTTTTCATTAGCTTTTTGTTTTCTTTTGAGTCTTTGTATGTGTGTGTATATGAATAATATTTTTAACGTGAAACGTCATTTTATTACTCTACATGTACAAGTTAATGATTTTTGCTTATGTGATGTTGGTGACAGTTGTATATTTTGTGAGTTTTTGGGACCAGATTCAAACTAGGTCAATATAAGTATAGGAAATACATGAGAGCAGAATATTCAGTTTGATGATACATTATTGTCTACAAGATAGTTTATAGTTTGTTTTTTATTTTTATTTAATTTCTTACCTGTAATTGATAGGTAAGATCAATTACCTATAATTGATAACAGTTTGTTTTTTATTTTTATTTAATTTCTTACCTGTAATTGACCTAAAACAATTGTACATATTAGTGTGGTACAGTGTGATGTTTCTTTTTTGTAATTTTATTTGAGACTGAGTCTTACTCTGTCACCCAGGCTGGAGTGCAGTGGTGCAGTCTTGGCTCACTACAACCTCCGTCTCTCAGGTTCCAGTGATCTCCCGCCTCAGCCTCCCTATTACAGCCACCATGCCCAGCTAATTTTTGTATTTTTAGTAGAGACAGGGTTTCACCATGTTGGCCAGGCTGGACTCAAACTCCTGACCTCAGGTGATCCACTCACCTCAGCCTCCCAAAGTGCTTGGATTACAGGCGTCAGCCACCATACCCGGCCCAGTGTGATGTTTCAATGCATGAATATATTCATTATACTAGTATAATGATCAAATCTGGGTAATACCATATCCATCACTGTAAGCATTTATTATTTATTTGTGGTAACCACATTCAAAATCTTCTCTTCCAGCTATCTTGAACTATATACTACACTGTTATTTGCTATCGTCTCTCTATTATAAAGTCCTTTATTTGTGTGTTTTGCAAATATTTTCTTTCAGTCTCTGGCTTGTCTTTAAATGTTCTTAATGAAAATTCTTACCTATCTATTTTGGTCCACATATGCCTGCATTTCTCTATGGGTATATACCTGGAAATGGAATTGCTGGCCATGATGTATGCCTGTTTTCAACTTTACTAGATGAAATTGCTTTATAAATTGGTTCCACCAAAATACATCTCTTCAGCATGGGTGAGCGCCCTCAGAGCCCCACATCCTCACTGGTAAAGTTGAGTTTCTAAATTTTTGCAAACTTGGCAGGTGGTAATCTTGATTATGGATTAGCACATCTAAGAGTGTTTATTTCACTCTTTTACCCATAGGTGTATTTTTGTTTTTCCAATGGATTTCTAGGAATGTATACATTCTGGATACTCCTTCATTGTCAGTTTAACATATTGCAAATATATTTTCTACTTTTTTACTTCACTTTTCTTGTAAAGTAGTATCTTTTAATAAGTAGAACTCAGTTTTAAGGTGATTAAAATGATCTATCCTTTCCTTTACGGTTAAATGCTTTTTATGGTATTGATTAAGAAATTTCCCCCTACACTGGTATCTTAAAGACATTCTTCCATATTTTATAAACTTTAGTCCACTTGGAATTATTTTGATGTGTTCCATGAATGAGATACAATATCACCTTACTCCATATGCACATATAATTTTCCTAGTATCATTTCTGTACACGCCATTTTTCTTCCAAACGTCAACGAAAGTCTCCAGTGGGCTATTTTGTCTACCCTGGCTCATACCATTCTTTTTACAAAATAAGTTTTAAAATCTGGCAACACGTGTTTTCCTACTTTGTTCTTTTTTTCAAGGGTGTTTAGGATACTCTTGGCCATTTTAACCTCCATATACCTTTTAGAATCGCCTGTGAAATTACCCACACATACACACACATACACAGGCATGCAGACACACAGTCTGTGGGACTTTGGCGCGAATTCAGTTACGTTTTTAGATTCAATCTGGGGGAAACAGAAATTGTTATAGTCTAAAATTTTCCAGTACATGAAATTGGTCTCTTTAACTCTCTCCATTTATTTGTCTTTCTTGCATCTTATAATAAAATTTCACAATTTATATTTTCTATTAAAAGTCTTGAAAATATTTGTTAGATTTAGTGCTATATATTTCATATTTTTAAATGCTATTTTTAAAATCAATTTTTCTCTTTTTCATTTTATAACTATTGCTGGTGTACATGAATGCAATTAGGTTTTAAAATGCGTTTTTAAGAATCAAGCTTTCTAAATTCTCATTTTAATTCTAGTAATTATCCTAATTTTTTTGTGTATATGATCATATTTCTACAAATGATAATGGTTTTGCTTTTTTCCTTTCCAAACACTATATCTTTTACTTATTTTTCTTGTTTTGGGTAGATCCAAAGTACAATGCTGATAGAAATAGCGATTATGGGCATTTTTGTGGTTGCTTGATCTCAGACAGAAAGGTTTCTGTGTTCCTACTCTGCCACCATGTCGGAAGTAGGTACTTGTTCATCACTTCTACCACCAAGTTAGAAGTAGGTACTTTTTCATCACCTCTATTTTATGGAAGAAGAAAAATATCTCTATTTTACTGGGGCTTAAACTGATTAAGTAAATTGCTTAAAACAGTCATGTTACTAGTAAGTGTGAAAGTTGTATCTGAAATGCAGTTCTGTTTGACTCCACAGCCTGAGATTCTAATCAAATTAATACCTAAGAATAATTCTGAGTAATCAGCAAGACACAGGGTTGAGTTAGACATGATGTGAGCCAAGCCACGTATAACTAAGATAATTTCTCTCCTTCGACAATCATGATGTTACATGTTTTTCAATAACTACTGGTGGAGTAGTACAGGTCACCCACCTAACGCTAGAAATAGAAGCATGTAAATACTGTTATGATATCACTGGGTGTGGGAACTCCATTCATTCAACAATATTTGTCAAGTGCTTTTTATTATGCCAAGCACCGTGCCATGAGCTGGGCAAAAAGCAAGCAAAAGCCAAAATAAACAGTCCCATAGAGCTAACACTGAGGGGAGAGACTGGTAGGGAAACAGTAGGAAACAGCACGTGTGATAGATTCAGTGGTTGTTAAAAGCCATGTTTGTTTTTTTTTTTTGCAAGAGGCAGGGCAAGGGGTTTAGAGAGAGACTGGACAGAGGTCGGGTATGGGGTGGGGTGTGTGATTTTACATTGGTGGTCCTGGAAAGTCTCTCTGATAGGTCGATATTTGAGCAGAAAACTATGGAGGGGAGAGGGCGAGCCAAATTAATATTCGGGGAAGAGTTTTCCAGGCAAAAAGCACACCAAGGGCAGTCCGACAGTGCTGGAGGTGATTGAAGACTAGCGGCAGGAAGACGCAGTGTGGAGTGCGTAGAGTGGAGGGCGTGTGGCCAGGAGCAGAGGTGCAAGAGGTGAGCAGGGATCCCATCACCCAGGGCCATGTAGGCAGGTGAGCACTCCGGGTTCTGCTCAAAGTGGGAAGGGAAGCGGCGGCAGGGTTCCCTCTGCAGGGAGGCTGCAGGGAGGAGCAATGCCGTCTCACTGAAGTTTGGAAAGAGCTGCTCTGGCTCCGTGCACGGACATGAGGGAGCATCTGTGAAAGCAGGATGCTCGGCGAGGTGACTGCTGCCTGTGTTCAGGTGGAGGTGATGGGAGTTGCTAGGAAGAAAACACTAGGTTGAGATGGAAAGCGGTCAGACGCTGTGTATATTTTATAGTGGGACGATGGAATTAGCTGACATGAGGTTTGAAAGAAAAAGACAGAAGTCAAAGATGATTTCAAGACTTTCAGCATGAATGAATAAAAGAATAGAGTCGTCATATCATGAGATGGAAAAGACCTACCATTTGGAGATATCAATCAAAAATTTGAAGTTGAATTTGAAATCCAGGCGAAGAAGTCAAGTCTGTGTGGATATGTGAGTCTGGACTTCAGCAGAGGGCTTGGAGATTTAAAATGGGTGCTCTTCAACGTATAGTTGTATTTGAAGAATTGGGACTAATTGAGATCACCCGGGGAGAGAGAGTACAAAGAAGGAAGAAGTCAGTTCTGGCCGGGCGCAGTGGCTCACGCCTGTAATCCCAGTACTTTGGGAGGCCGAGGCGGGTGGATCATGAGGTCAGGAGATCGAGACCATCCTGGCTAACACGGTGAAATCCCGTCTCTACTAAAAATACAAAAAACTAGCCGGGCGAGGTGGCGGGCGCCTGTAGTCCCAGCTACTCAGGAGGCTGAGGCAGGAGAATGGCGTGAACCCGGGAGGCGGAGCTTGCAGTGAGTTGAGATCGCACCACCACACTCTAGCCTAGGGGACAGAGCGAGACTCTGTCTCAAAAAAAAAAAAAAAAAAAAAAAAAAAAAAAAAATTCAGGTCTGAGCTCTGGGGTGCCCCAACATTGATAGACTGCAAAGAACACAAGCAAAACTTCACCTCTGTTAAGGGAGAAGGGGAACCAAAAGGGTGGTTATTCTGGGGGCTAAGTCAGGAAAGGTATCAGTTAGCCAAATGCTTTTAGCTTTTAGCAAAAAGCCAAGATTAAACAAATTTATCCAACTTGCGGCTCAGGACAGTTTTGAATGTGGCCCAACACAAATTCATCAACTGTCTTAAAACATTATGAGAATTTTTTGTGATTTTTTTTCTTTTTAGCTGATCAGCTATTGTTAGTGTATTTTATGTGTAGCCCAAGACAATTCTTCTTCTTCTAATGTGGCAGAGGGAAGCCAAAAGATTGGACACCCTTGGATTAAAAGTTGACTGTTGAGGAATTGAAGTAATCACAATACAGAACTTGACACTAAATATGTATAATAAGCCTATGGCATATTTTGTGTTAAATTCAAAGCCAAATCTATAGCAATTTTACGACCATATATACTTACATATCATGTATTATATCAGCCATACAAACTAGACCTTTAACCATGTAAAGTAACACTGAACTGATTTGTAAAGTTTGAGGGCAAGACGTGGCAGTTATGAACAGTCACAATCTAAACTCTAACTTTTTGCCATTAAAAATTACAAAGTACCTGTTAGAAATATTTTCTAAATATTTGAAAGGTACACTGTGAATGTCTTCCTATTTGCAATGAAGTGTGCCTTGGAAGTTTGAACACCTAGGCGGTCATTAAGCTCCATGTCTATAGCTGTTCCCTGGAAATACAGAAGACCCTCCTCCTTGGCAGGACCCATTGGCATGAGACCCCTTGCTAGGCTCTGTTTTCTCAAAATACTTTCAAATACAGCTGAGTATATCATGATAAGAGGCTCAGGGGACAATAATATTCAGTATGTCTCCTTATCACCAATGAATATATTTTTTACCCTGAAGGACTAGCTAGTCATGCCATGTAGCAGGATCAGAAATCTGCAATCTTTAGGATGATTTTTTACTTTTTAGGAAAAAGGGCCATATGCAGGCAGTCTGGCCCTGGTAGTACTTTACAAATAATTTTGTTTTATTACCAAGAACTATGTTTGTTTCTTGTGACACAAGGGGTAGGCAAGAGTTTATTTTTATCTGTATTTAAGTTTTAATCACAAAAGTATTGTAACATACTTGATAAAATCTCAAACAATCTAGAAAGATACCAAGAACAAAAAAAGATTTCCTTTACCACCATTTTCCCAATGCTACCATATCTTTATCAGTAAAATTACTATTCATTCATTCAAAAAAATATTGTACTTTTATTATTTGGTAATAACTGTTCTAGGCACTATGCCTACAATTTTTGTGTCCTGGATCTTGCATTCTGGTTAACATTTGGAGTGTATTTTTTCTATGTACCAATGCGGATACACACACACACACACACACACACACACACACACACACACACACATACCATTGGTCTTTTTAAAAAAAATGTAAATAGAATTATGTGATAAATATCCATCTGTAGCCTATTTGCTTTTCCACATAAACCTTCCATGTTAGTACATGAGGCTCTACCTTGTTATTTTTGATAACTGCATCATTTTCTGTGGTGTGAATATTATACTACTGCTAGTATAGTAGTATTATTAATTCTCCAAAAGATGGAAATTTAGGTGATTTCCAATTTTTTATTATTACAGAGTGTTACAGTAAACATTCTAATATGTATCAGTATATATACCAGTGCTATTACTTTTGGAGATAGCTGATACAGCTATTTTTTTTTTTTTTTAAGGGAAAGTTTTCAGTGTATCTCAACATTTGAAGTGTACTTGCCCTTGGACCAAGCAATTCTTTAAATGTTGAGATACGCTGAAAACTTTCCCTTAAAAAAAGCGACAACAACAGCTGTACCAGCTTTCAGCTATAACATGAATACGCTCAGGGGATTGAATATACAGCATAATGACTAGAGAGTCAGCAATACTACATTGTGTACTTGAAATTTGCTTAAATGTTCTGAGCTCAAAACAATTTTTCCTGTTTTTTTTTTTTTTTTTGAGACAGGGTCTCATTTTGTTACCCAGGCTGGAGTGCCATGGCATGACCTCTTTTCACTGTAACCTCTGCCTACCGGGTTCAAGTGATTCTCCCACCTCAGCCTCCTGAGTAGCTAGAGGCATGCCACCACACCTGGCTAATTTTTGTATTTTTGGTAGAGATGGGGTTTCACCATGTTGGCCAGGCTGGTCTCAAACTCCTGACCTCAACGGATCTGACTGCCTCGGCCTCAAAAGTGCTGGGATTACAAGTGTAAGCCATCACCTGGCCCAATCTTTCCTTTTATCACTTTGTCAGTATGGTAGTTAGAATCTAACTTTATAGCATTCTTTGGTATTCTGTAGAGTGTACCTCTCCTTGGCACGATCATTCAGGTAATCTTGTGCATTTAATTTTCAGGTTGTATTTAGAATATAATTTTTGGATTTTGGTCAAAAATTTCTCAAATGTTTAGATTAATTTGGCAAGAAGTACTACCTTTAAAGCTTTAAGTCATCCATGAATATGGTATATCTAACTAGTTAGGTCATGTTATGCAAGTGCATAGATTGCAGTAGATAATAGTCATAGCGGTAAGGGAATGAGAGTGCCATCTTGAAAAGATAAGGGCAGCTGGGTGCGGTGGCTCACGCCTGTAATCCCAGCACTTTGGGAGGCTGAGGTGGGTGGATCATGAGGTCAGGAGATCGAGACCATCCTGGCTAACATGGTGAAACCCCATCTCTACTAAAAATACAAAAAATTAGCCGGGTGTGGTGGTGCGCACCTGTAGTCCCAGCTACTCGAGAAGCTGAGGCAGGATAGTAACTTGAACCAAGGAGGCAGTGGTTGCAGTGAACCGAGATCGCACCACTGCACTCCAACCTGGGCAACAGAGCGAGACCCTGTTTCAAAAAAAAGAAAGAAAAAAAAAGATAATGGCATTTATCTGTTCCAACCTTCATATTCTGCCCAGTGAAACTGAGATAAGCTAACTTCTTCCTTTCTCTTTCCTCTCTGTTCTTGGCCTGAAGTGTCCCCTAGCCTCATCCCTTTCCTTTTTCTAAAATTTTCATTTTTACCCTTTGTATTCACTTGTCCCCATCATGGATCCACATGGTTGATGGATCCAGTGGGTTTGGTGGCCACAGCTGACATGTTTATCTACAATGCATTGGATTCGTATCCTAGAATTTAGGTGATTTTCCAGCTTCCCACCCACTGCTACCATTTTGTTCTCGTTCAGCCTCTACCTCATTAACGTATTTTAAAAAGAGAAAAAAGGATCAAGTATCTTTTTTGTATGCACACCAACGTTTTCTGCTTTCTTGGCATATGGGCAAATGTAGTAATTTTATGTCTACTTTAAATATCTTGCCTTATCCTGGGTGCTCATATATTTGGAAGAGTAAAATTTAAAAACAAATGAAATATTTGTTTTAAGAATATAAAGCTACTTAATCAGATAGTTGAGCAATGGAGTCAACTTAAGATTATTTCAGGAAACGATTGCCTCGAGATTCAATAATAACAACAACAAAACAACCATTAAAGATCACCCAATAGACTAGGTTTGTTCTTATCAATAAAAGCAATAATACAGTAGAAGAGTCTTGAGCTGTCTTAATAGAAACATCGAACACATGAGAGAAGATACGTATATGACTCTGGCAGAGAAGGTAAAACAAATAGAGGAAAATGAGGGAAATCAAAGTGAAACTACTGTTGTCTCAGATTCATGAGAGCACAAGTAAAAACATTAGCTTTATACCTGGGTGTTTTCTCTCTCTCTCTCTCTCTTAATATGTTTAGTTTCTCATGGAATTTATTTTATCTGCCATCTTTTTTAAAAAAATTAATTTATTTTAAGTTTAAGTTCTGGGATACGTGCACAGGATGTGCAGGTTTGTTACAAACCTGCCATCTTTTAAAATCACCTCACCTTTCCCAACTAGAGTGTTCTCCCAACTTGACATTCTCTTCTTCTAAGCACTCATACCTCTGTTTAATACATGGTTGCAGTCTTGTACACATGCATTTATGATTATTACCTTCTGCTTTTGATTCAACTGGTTCATGATCCCCATGTGTCCAGTTCAAGGCCCCAGGAAGGTAATCTGATTTTGTGGTTTGTGTCCTAGATTGCTGGCTGGCTTATCAATTTTCTACTCTCAGGTCTTGTGCCCTGTGGCCTTGTGGAGACAGAATTTGAGGTACAAAACCTGGGCACCTCAGCAGCAGAGGCTCTGGGTGGGGATTGCCCTCTTTGAAGATGTAGTAGTTCAAGCAGGGATCTGAGCCTTGGTCTGTCCAGTTCAGTCAACTACCATCTCAGGGACTATATATTGTCTGATTGGAAATATATAGTCTTCATTGAGTTTTATTTGAAAGAATGCATCAAATATATATTCATAGCATAGTATAGCTATGTAAATTTATAGCATAGTATTTAAGAAAATGAGCTTTGGAGTCAGAACCTAGGTTTGTCTCTTTGTGAATTTGGTGAAAGAGTTTTAATCTTTCTATGTCTTGATATCCTGCCTTTTATATCAGGGTTAATAATACTTTTCTCATAGAAGTGTTAAAAGATAATGAAATAATGTTGGTCTAAGAATTAACACAGTGCATATCACATAGTAAAAACTCAACGTATGATCGTTATCTCTACCCAACAGCAGCAAAAATAGATTTCTCTCTCAAATTATACTATGCCAATGTTGTTGGTCAGTAGTGTCCTCACTACTAAAATGAGTTATCCAGATTTTTTTTCTTAATTAAATAATTTAAATTTATCATTATGATTTCAAATCTTTTGCTGTGTTGTAGAGTTGTCAAATTTACTAATTGGAGGAAGCCTATACAATTCTTCTGATCTTTTGGCGTCAGGTGCTATATTAAATAACATTTGTAAAGCCTTAAAGTGTATGCAAAATACCCAAATGACTATATAGTTTTTTCTGCTCTTAGTGACAAGTGCCTTCCATGGTCTTTTCTTTCTCAGGCACTTAGAACATTGCATCTGAACAGGAAATGCTGTTTTCTACCTAAACTTTTCCAAGTGTTGCATGTTGGGGGACTAAAATTATCTTCCCTGGAACATCATTTAGACTTTCCTAATCTGAAACAAATTTCCTTTCAAATTCTGATAGGAAATATGGCATATGAATTCCCCTCCTGTCTTCTGAATCCAGCGTTTAGGTTCTGAGTAGAAAATAAACAGCCACATTCTAGAAAGCACAAGGAAAGACCAAAAATAAGATAGTGGGGGAGGCAAAGTTGAAAATATAGCATTTAAAGAGATAATCTGCATACAGTGTTCTTGACAGCCAAATTCCGGGCCTACTGGGGCATGCCTGTGCTGTCAGAGCAGACAATAGACTGGGGTATGGAGGAGGAGGAGAAGGGAGCGGCAGATTCATTTGGCACAATCTTGGAAAGAAGTGAACTTCTAACTTGGTTAAAAATGTTGTTTTGTCTCGTTTGCTAATGTCACCAAGAAGGATCTTGTTTTAAAAAAAAAAAAATATATATATATATATATATACACACATATATATATATATGTTTTTGTTGTTTTTTGTTGTTGTTTTGTTGTTAAACTAGCTCAGTATATATATATATTATATATGTGTATATATATATATATTTTGTGTGTGTGTGTATATATATGTATCCTTTCTTGAGTCTAACTAGTTAGATAGCTGACCTATGTTTAAAGAAAGTTTAGGAGTCTGACCCCTTGAGACATTCTAAGTTAGTGTAACAAATGTGAAGGGTCACTGACATTAACCCACATTCCTACCAACTCAACATATGAGGCACTGACACTTTTAAGCAGGGATTTTGGACATATTCCTTTGAGCAAAGCCAAATTTTCTTTCATTCTGTGTTCTGGTTTTTTAATTAAGAGATAGTACAGAGTGCTGCTTTATGGACAAATCTCAGTATGCTGGTTGTAACTCTAGTCGCTTTCTCTTCCAATGACCTGAGGCTAGCGTTGCATGAAAAATTGCTAACAGACTGGCCTTGTTACTCAAGTATGGTTCATGGACCAGCAATTCCAGCATCACTTAGGAGCTTGTTAAAAATTTACAATCTCGGCACCATCCCAGATGAACTCAAATGGAATCTACATTTTAACAAGATTCCTAGGTGAGTGCCTGTTAAAGTTTGAGAGGACTGCTCTAGAAGGGCATGGTTCTGCACGGTGTGAAAGTGAACGTTTATTCTTAACTCCATCACTAATTTGCATTTTGAAAAGATCACTTACTGTTTTTCTGGAGTCTTTATTTTTCTCATCCATAAAATAAAAATAGTTTTCGTCTTCCTTGACAAAACATGTGTGAGGTGAGGTAAGATAGACTTTAAAGCGTCTTCTGTGGCAGAATCAAAGTCCTGCTGCTTTATGTAGGATGACTAAAATATACACTAGAAAGGAAGGATAAAAATTGCATTGGAAACACTTGACTGTCAGACAAAATTCATTTATTTTGCTTCAGAAGATAAGGGGAGTGGAAATAATTAATTTGGCTCCTGTCTCCAATGGGAGAGAGACAAGCAGTCTTTCCTGCCGATCTGTTTTCTTCGCTCTTTATGATCTTGTAAGATAAGAGAAATAATGTAGTGTTTTCTACTATGAAATTCTAATTTAGAAAAATATATAAAAAGCAAAAGGGAAATTTTAAAAACACTGCTTTACTGAAAAGCCTCTTGGGAGGTACAAGGGTAGCCAGAAAGGTTTGACAAGCCTGCTGTGGTCTTAGTATAGCAATTGAGAAAGATTCTCACATTTGCTTTGGGGTCAGGTACAAGCTGTGTTTCGTTTTGCACTTGTACCTTTTGGGTCTGTTTTTGTCCTATGATCCTACTTATCACCTGCTTCCATTATAATTGGATGTTCATTTTATGGCCCTGTGAAGATCTAAGCACCAGCCATTAGCAACAATTAAAACAATATAATGTCCCTGACTGAATCGTGGACCTGGGGCACAGGTGCATCCCCTGAGTACTTAGTCTAAGAGTGTAGACCTCTTAGATTGCGACACACAAAACAGCCAATAGGGGTATTTTCTTGACTCCTAACACCAGCATTTATTATTTTTACTGTTCTATGCTTGTGGGTGATTCTGGAATCAGGTTATTAGGGGTCAGACACCTAGTCTTTCAGTCCCAGGCTTTCTCTGAGGAGAGAGGGATGGCTGAGAGGCAGGAAGCTGAGTGATAATTTGCCTTTCATTTTTTTCTCATTTCTTGAACAGCTTTAATCCTATCTGAACGTACATACTTCTTGCTATCATCTCATTTTTGGATGAATTTAAATAGAAGATGTTCGTTTTTTCGAACATAATATATGAAATTTTGGATGAATTCTGTTTTCATGTCTGGTTACCGCAACAGGTTCACTTTATCTGTTTGTTAATTTTAAAGTTTAGTTATTTATTAGAAGATCAAGTTATATTTATATGTACACAGCTGCCCAACCCAAAGTTTAAGTTAGAAAAAGAAATGGAAGAAGGGGAGGAAGATACCCTTTGATATTTTTAGCATAAAGATCATATATCTTCATGTAAATACATTAAATAATAATAAAACTATCCAAAAGGAAGTTCCATTTATTTTTCACGTAGGGAATATATTATATGCCATGCTATCCCAAGATTCTAAAGTTATTTTTATCTTTACTGATTTAATAGGTATTGAATCAGATATGTGATTTTAATGTAATAATTTTATTATTATTACGCTTTAAGTTCTAGGGTACATGTGCATGACGTGCAGGTTTGTTACATAGGTATACATGTGCCATGTTGGTTTGCTGCACCCATCAACTTGTCATTTACATTAGGTATTTCTCCTAATGCCACCCCTCCCCCAGTCCCCCACCTACTAACAGGCCCCGGTGTGTGATGTTCCTCTTCCTGTGTCCATGTGTCCTCATTGTTCAACTCCCATTTATGAGTGAGAACATGCAGTGTTTGGTTTTCTGTCCTTGTGATATTTTGCTGAGAATGATGGTTTCCAGCTTCATCTATGTCCCTCTAAAGGACATGAACTCATCCTTTTTTATGGCTACATAGTATTCCATGGTGAATATGTGCCACATTTTCTTTATCCAGTCTATTATTGATGGACATTTGGGTTGGTTACAAGTCTTTGCTATTGTGAATAATGCCACAATAAACATATGTGTGCATGTGTCTTTATAGTGGCATGATTTATAATCCTTTGGGTATATACCCAGTAATGGGATTGCTGGCTTGAATGGTATTTCTAGTTCTAGATCCTTGAGGAATCGCCACACTGTCTTCCACAATGGTTGAACTAATTTACACTCCCACCAACAGTGTAAAAGTGTTCCTATTTCTGCACATCCTCTCCAGCATCTGTTGTTTCCTGACTTTTTAATGATCACCATTCTAACTGGCGTGAGATGGGGTATCTCATTGTGGTTTTGATTTGCATTTCTCTGATGACGAGTGATAAGGAGCATTTTTCTATGTCTGTTGGCTGCATAAATGTCTTCTTTTGAGAAGAGTCTGTTCATATCCTTTGCCCACTTTTTGATGGGGTTGTTTGTTTTTCTCTTGTAAATTTGTTTAAGTTCTTTGTAGATTCTGGATATTAGCCCTTTGCCAGATGGATAGATTGCAAAGATTTTCTCTAATTCTGTAGGTTGCCCGTTCACTTCGATGATAGTTTCTTTGGCTGTGCAGAAGCTCTTTAGTTTAATTAGATCCCATTTGTCAATTTTGGTTTTTGTTGCCATTGCTTTCGGTGTTTAGTTATGAAGTCTTTGCCCATGCCTATGTCCTGAATGGTATTGCCTAGGTTTTCTTCTAGGGTTTTTATGATTTTAGGTCTTATGTTTAAGTCTTTAATCCATCTTGCGTTAATTTTTGTATAAGGTGTAAGGAAGCAATCCAGTTTCAGCTTTGTGCATATGGCTAGCCAGTTTTCCCAGCACCATTTATTAAATAGGGAATCCTTTACCCGTTGTTTGTTTTTGTCAGGTTTTCTCAAAGATCAGATGGATGTGGATGTGTGGTGTTATTTCTGAGTCCTCTGTTCTGTTGCATTGGTCTATATATTTGTTTTGGTACCAGTACCATGCTGTTTTGGTTATTGTGGCCTTGTAGTATAGTTTGAAGTCAGGTAGTGTGATGCCTCCAGCTTTGTTGTTTTTGTTTAGGATTGTCTTGGTTATGCAGGATCCTTTTGGTTCCATATGAAATTTAAAGTAGTTTTTTCCAATTCTGTGAAGAAGCTCAGTGGTAGCTTGATGGGGATAGCATTGAATCTATAAATTACCTTGGGCAGTATGACCATTTTCATGATATTGATTCTCCCTATCCATGAGCATGGAATGTTCTTCTGTTTGTTTATGTCTTCTTTTATTTCACTGAGTAGTGGTTTGTAGTTCTCCTTGAAGAGGTCCTTCACGTCCCTTGTAAGTTGGATTCCTAGGTATTTATTCTCTTTGTAGCAATTGTGAATGGGAGTTCACTCATGATTTTGCTCTCTGTCTGTTATTGTTGTATAGGAATGCTTGTGATTTTTGCACATTGATTTTGTATCCTGAGACTTTGCTGAAGTTGCTTATCAGCTTAAGGAGACTTTGGGCTGAGATAATGGGGTTTTCTAAATATACAATCATGTCATCTGCAAACAGACAATTTGACCTCCTCTTTTCGTAATTGAATACACTTTATTTCTTTCTCTTGCCTGATTGTCCGGGCCAGAACTTCCATTACTATGTTGAATAGGAGTGGTGAGAGAGGGCATCCTTGTCTTATGCCAGTTTTCTAAGGGAATGCTTCCAATTTTTGCCCATTCAGTATGATATTGGCTGTGGGTTTGTCATAAATAGCTCTTATTATTTTCAGATACATTCCATCAATACCTAGTTTATTGAGAGTTTGTAGCATGACAGGCTGTTGATTTTTGTCGAAGGACTTTTCTGCATCTATTGAGATAATCATGTAGTTTTTGTCATTGGTTCTGTTTATGTCATGGATTATGTCTATTGATTTGCATACATTGAAGCAGCCTTGCATCCCAGGGATGAAGCCCACTTGATCATGGTGGATAAGCTTTTTGATGTGCTGCTGGATTTGGTTTGCCAGTATTTTATTGAGGATTTTCACATCAATGTTCTTTGGGGATATTGGCCTAAAATTCTCTTTTTTTTGTTGTGTCTCTGCCAGGCTTTGGTATCATGATGATGCTGGCCTCATAAAATGAGTTTGGGAAGATTCCCTCTTTTTCTGTTGATTGGAATAGTTTCAGAAGGAATGGTACCAACTCCTCTTTGTACCTCTGGTAGAATTCGGCTGTGAATCTGTCTGGTCTTGGACTTTTTTTGGTTGGTAGGCTATTAATTATCGCCTCAATTTTCAGAAGCTATTATTAGTTTATTCAGAGATTCACCTTCTTGGGAGGGTGTATGTGTCCAGGAATTTCTCAACTTCTTCTAGACTTTCTAGTTTATTTGTGTATAGGTGTTTATAGTATTCTCCGATGGTAGTTTGTATTTCTGTGGGATCAGTGGTGATATCCCCTTTATCATTTTTTATTGTGTCTATTTGATTCTTCTTTCTTTTCTTCTTTATTAGTGCTGCTACCATTCTATCTATTTTGTTGACCTTTTCAAGAAAAACACCTCCTGGATTCACTGATTTTTTGAAGGGTTTTTTGTGTCTCTATCTCCTTCAGTTCTGGTTCTGCTCTGATCTTAGTTATTTGTTGCCTTCTGCTAGCTTTTGAATTTGTTTGTTCTTACTTCTCTGGTTCTTTTAATTGTGATGTTAGGGTGTCAATTTTAGATCTTCCTTGCTTTCTCTTGTGGGCATTTAGTGCTGTAAATTTCCCTATAAACACTGCTTCAAATGTGTCCCAGAGATTCTGGTATGTTGTGTCTTCGTTCTCATTGGTTTCAAAGAACATCTTTATTTCTGCCTTCATTTCGTTATGTACCCAGTAGTCATTCAGGAGCAGGTTGTTCAGTTTCTGTGTAGTTGTGCAGTTTTGAGTGAGTTTCTTAACCCTGAATTGTAATTTGATTGCACTGGGGTCTGAGAGACAGTTTGTCGTGATATCTATTTTTTTACATTTGCTGTGGAGTGTTTTACTTCCAATTATTTGGTCAACTTTAGAATAAGTGTGATGTGGTGCTGAGAAGAATGTATGTTCTGTTGATTTGGGGTGGAGAGTTATGTAGATGTCTGTTAGGTCTACTTGGTCCAGAGCTGAGTTCAAGTCCTGGATATCCTTGTTAATTTTCTGTCTTGTTGATCTGTCTAACATTGACTGCGGGGTGGTAAAGTCTCCCATTATTATTGTGTGAGAGTCTAAGTCTCTTTGTAGGTCTCTAAGGACTTGCTTTATGAATCTGGGTGCTCCTGTCTTGGGTGCATATATATTTAGGATAGTTAGCTCTTCTTGTTGAATTGATCCCTTTACCATATGTAATGGCCTTCTTTGTCTCTTTTGATCTTTGTTGGTTTAAAGTCTGTTTTATCAGAGACCAGGATTGCAACCCCTGCTTTATTTGCTTTGCATTTGCTTGGTAGATCTTCCTCCATCCCTTTATTCTGAGCCTATGTGTGTCTTTGCACGTGAGGTGGGTCTCTGAATACAGCACACTGGTGGGTCTTGACTCTTTATCCAATTTTCCAGTCTGTGTCTTTTAATTGGGACGTTTAGCCCATTTACATTTAAGGTTAGTATTGTTATGTGTGAATTTGATCCTGTCATTATGATGCTAGTTGTTTTTTTCACCCGTTAATTGATGCAGTTTCTTCCTAGCATTGATGGTCTTTACAATTTGGCATGTTTTTGCAGTGGCTGGTACCGGTTGTGTCTTTCCATGTTTAGTGCTTCCTTTAGGAGCTCTTATAAGGCAGGCCTGGTGGTGACAAAATCTCTCAGCATTTGCTTGTCTGTAAAGGATTTTATTTCTCCTTCACTTATGAAGCTTAGTTTGGCTGGACATGAAATTCTGTGTTGGAAATTCTTTTCTTTAAGAATGTTGAATATTGGCCCCCACTCTCTTCTGGCTTGTAGGGTTTCTGCCAAGAGAGATCCACTGTTTGTCTGATGGGCTTCCCTTTGTGGGTAACCCAACCTTTCTCTCTGGCTGCCCTTAACATTTTTTCCTTAATTTCAACCTTGATGACTCTCACAGTTATGTGTCTCAGGGTTGCTCTTCTCAAGAAGTATCTTTGTGGTGTTCTCTGTATTTCCTGAATTTGAATGTTGACCTGCCTTGCTAGGTTGGGGAAGTTCTCCTGGATAATATCCTGAAGAGTGTTTTCCAATTTGGTTCCATTCTCCCCGTCACTTTCAGGTACACCAGTCAAACGTAGATTTGGTCTTTTCACATAGTCCCATATTTCTTGGAGGCTTCGTTCGTTTCTTTCCATTCTTTTTTCTCTAATTTTGTCTTCTCGCTTTATTTCATTAATTTGATCTTCAATCACTGATATCCTTTCTTCCACTTGATCGAATCGGCTGTTGAAGCTTGTGTATGCTTCACCAAGTTCTTGTACTGTGGTTTTCAGCACCATCAGGTCATTGAACTCTTCTCTACACTGATTATTCTAGTTAGCCATTCATCTAATCTTTTTCCAAGTATTTTAGCTTCCTTGCGATGGGTTATAACATGCTCCTTTAGCTCAGAGAAGTTTGTTATTATCAACTTTCTGAAGCCTACTTCTGTCAACTCGTCAAACTCATTCTCCACCCAGTTTTGTTCCCTTGCTGGTGAGGAGTTGTGTTCCTTTGGAGGAGAAGAGGTGTTCTGGTTTTTGGAATTTTCAGCCTTTCCACTCTGGTTTCTCCCATCTTTGTGGTTTTATCTACCTTTGGTCTTTGATGTTCGTGACATATGGATGGGGTTTTGGTGTGGTTGTCTTTTCTGATGATGTTGATGTTATTCTTTTCTGTTTGTTAGTTTTCCTTGTAACAGATAGGTCCCTTAGCTGCAGGTCTGTTGGAGTTTGCCCTTGGGTGCACTCCAGACCCTGTTTGCCTGGGTATCACCAGCGGAGGCTGCAAAACAGCAAGTATTGCTGCCTGATCCTTCCTCTGGAAGCTTCGTCCCCGAGGGGCACCCACTTGTATGAGGTGTCTGTCAGCCCCTTCTGGGAGGCGAGGCTCCAGTCAGGCTACCTGGAGGTCAGGGACCCACTTGAGGAGGTGGTCTGTCCATTATCAGAGCTCAAACGCCGTGCTGGGGGAACCGCTGCTCTCTTCAGAGCTGTCAGGCAAGGACATTTAAGTCTGCAGAAGTTGTCTGCTGCCTTTTGTTCAGATTTGGCCTGCCCCCAGAGGTGGAATCTAGAGAGGCAGTAGGCCTTGCTGAGTTGCAGTGGGCTCCACCCAGTTCAAGCTTCCCTGCTGCTTTGTTTACAGTGTGAGCATAGAACCGCCTACTCAAGCCTCAGCAATGGTGAACGCCCCTACCCCTGCCAAGCTCCAGCATCCCAGGATGATATCAGATTGCTGTGCTAGCAGTGAGCAAGGCTCCATGGGTGTGGGACCCACTGAGCCAGGCATGGGAGGGAATCTCCTGGTCTGCTGGTTGTGAAGACCAGGGGAAAAGTGCAGTATTTGGGTAGAAGTGTACCGTTTCTCCAGGTACAATTACTCATGGCTTCCCTTGGCTAGGAAAGGGAAATCCCCCAACCCCTTGCACTTCCCGGGTGAGGCGACGCCCCACCCTGCTTCAGCTTTCCATGGGCTGCACCCACTGTCCAACCAGTCCCAATGAGGTGAACCAGGTACCTCAGTTGGAAATGCAGAAATCACCTGTCTTCTGCATTGATTTCACTGGGAGCTGTAGACCGGAGCGGTTCCTATTTAGCCATCTTGGAAGCAATGATAATCATTGTTACTGTGACATAATTACAAACGAATTGTTTTAGTCAAAACTATTTTTTTTTTCTTTTAGTGGCTCAATTGGTAAGTTGTTTTCTATCACAGTCTTTAGTAGCACAATGTAGCTACTTGGTGAACACAGAGAAATGTAAAGAAACCGTTCTATTTATCTTTGTCATACTCTTGTTCAGTTTGCTTGTTGATGTTTTTTTTGTTTTGTTTTGTTTTGGTTTTTTTCAAGACAGAGTTTCACTCTGTCACCCAAGGCTGGAGTGCAGTGGTGCAATCTCGGCTCACTGCAACCTCACTTCTGGGGTTCAAGCAAGTCTCCTGCCTCAGCCTCCGGAGTAGCTGGGATTACAGGCATCTATCACCATGCCCAGCTAATTTTTTCTTTTTAAGTAGAGACAGGGTTTCGCCATGTTGGCCAGGCTGTTCTCGAACTCCTGACCTCAAGTGATCCACCCACCTTGGCCTCCCGAAGTGCTAGGATTACAGGTGTGAGCCACCATGCCCAGCCAACATATATTCCTTAACTCAAAAATACTGTGGTATTGAAAGCTATGTGTTTTTGCTTTAATCTAAGTAGAATTCTACCTTGTTAGCTGTATTCTTTTTTAAAAGGACATGTAAAATAACTATGTGTCTTAAAACTGAAAACTCCAAGTCCTCAATCCTAATGCCCCCCTTTAGGAGTCAGATTTCTTTTCACTTAACTTCCTTAAGACTTTCCAGTGTCTCCAGTTTGACCCCAGAACTGTGGCCACGCTTAGTATTTCTGCTATGTAGCATCAGCTCTCATGACAATCTCATAAATGACTACTTTTTTATAGCTTTATTGAGATATATCTCACATATCATAACATTCACACGTGAAAGTGTACAGGTCATTGGTTTTTAGTATATTTGGAGTTGTGCAACTGTCATCACAATCTAATTTTGGAACATTTCAGCCTCACGAAAAGAAATTCCTGCACATTAACTACCATTCCCCATTCCTGCTTGTCCCCTCCCAGACCCCAGGCAATTATTATTCTAGTTTCTGTCTCTGTGGGTTCATCTAATCTGGACATTTCATATAAATGGAATCACACAATATGTGGTTGTTTGTGACTGGCTTCTTTTACTTAGCAAAATGTTTTCAGGGTTCACCCATGTTGAAGTATTGTGGACAATTGAGTACTTTATTTATTTTAATTATTGAATACTATTCTGTCACGTGCAGATGCCACATTTTATTTATCCTTTCATCAGCTGATGAACATTTAAGCTCTTCTCACGTTTAGTCTGTTATGAATAATGCTGTTGTGAACAATGTACAATTTTTGTGTGAATATATGTTTTCAATTCTCTTGGGTATTTATGTTGGAGTGGAATTGCTGGGGCACATGCTAAACTCCATGTTTAGCACTTTGAGAAATGGACAAACTATTTTCTAAAGTGGTAACTCAATTAGCTGAGCATGGTGGCATGCACCTGTAGTCCCAGCTACTTGGGAGGCTGAGGCAGGAGAATCTAGTGAGTCCAAGGGTTCAAGCCTGCAATGAGCTATGCTTATGCCACTGCTCTCCAGCCCAGGTGACACACCAAGACCCTGTCTTTAAAAACTAAACAATAAAATAAAATAAAATAAAATAAAATAAAATAAAATGAAAGTAGCAGCTCTGTTTTACATTCCCACTAGCAATATATGAGGATTCCAATTTACCCACATCCTCACCCACACTTACTGTTTGTCTTTTTAATTGTAGCCACCCTGGGGTTGAAGGGACATCTCATGGTGGTTTTGGTTTGCATTTCCCTCATGACTGATGATATTGAACATCTTTTCATGTGCTTATTGACAAAAGCCCACTTTTGATGTGTGCACATGGCCTGAGCCAAAAATCTTGTTGTCTTCCGATGTAGTTTTGAGTATTTTCTTCCCTTTTGTGAGACGATTTGGTTGAGAATAAAGAGACTGTGCTGACGAACACTTTAACTCAGCTATGAAGTTAAACAGAAAGTTTGCTTTCTGTTTTATGAAAGAGTATTGGTGACTTTCTGGGATGGATGGGGGGCAACTAATTCTTGTGTAAAGATTTCTAATCATAGAGGAGTAAACTCTAAGGTACGTGAAGTTTGCTTGGTTTTGATGCTCCTAGGTTACCATTATATGCTTTTCTCTACCCAGTGAAGAGGCTGTTTTTCCATTTCCTCTAATGCCATACTTTCTATAGAGTCCTCTTTCAGGCTGGTTCTTTGCACAGGAAGTGAAACATACAAACATTAAGGAATATGTGGTGGAAAAAGAAATCTCATTGTATTTCTTTCCCAAGCTTATTTTCCGGGAATAAAGGAATAACAGACTAACATTTTTAGTGAGAAATTACAGCAACATCAAAAGATGAAGACTTTCTTTGAATAACCTCTGTATCATTTGAGGCCCATCCAGGTGCATATGATTGAAAAGCAAACCCGGGGTAGCTTAACATGGGTAACATATTAACTCCCATAGGCTGAGAGGGCTCCAATGGTATCATCCAATCTGTGTGTCAGAATTTTGGCTCCCATGTCATTATTCTTGGGATGCTTCCTGGAAGCTTCCAGCTCACACTATCACAACATTCAGCTTAAGAAAAAAGAGACATTACTTATCTGATACTCCAAAGTCTTGGAACTGAGTCTCCTTGGCCCCAGATGGCCTGACCAGAGACACATGTTTATCTCTGAATCAGTGACTGTGGCCAGAATGAGAATGGTGGAGCTGCCATTGGCCTCATCTAGTCCACATGGTCCCCAGTAGTTCCTATGGTGGAGTGGCTTCACTGCAGTCATGTGGGCCGAGGCTGGCAAAGTGTGGTTAGGAAGCGAGACGGAGTCTGTGTGGCAAGATGAGGAATGATCACTTTCTACTCAAAACCACAGACCACAGACAGGTTTCTTCTCTCCAAGGGTAGTTCTGGGAAGGACATTAAGCAATCATCTAGGGCAGTAGTTCTCAAACTTTAGCATGGGTATCGTTTGCTAGGGCTTATTTGTCCCACGCTCTGTATTTTAGAAGCAGATATTTTTCTACTTGCATGGGTTTAAAGATGGAGATGAATTTTGCCTCAGGATGAATCACTCCCCCACTGAGTTTCACCAGTACCTGGTTTAGATTTTATATATATATATATATATTTTTTTTTTTTTTTTTTTCTTCCACTTTTTTTATTTTTATTTATTTATTTATTTTGTGACAGAGTCTCACTCTGTAGCCCAAGCTAGAGTGCAGTGGTGTGATCTCGGCTCACTGCAACCTCCACCTCCTGGGCTCAAGTGATTCTCATGTCTCAGTCTCCCAAGTAGCTGGGACGACAGGCACACACCACCACGCCCAGCTATTTTTTTGTATTTTAGTAGACACGGGTTTTACCGTGTTGCCAAGGGTGGTCTCAAACTCCTGAGTTCAGGTGATCTGAACCATTTGAAGACAGGAGAGAGGCTTGGAATAACTCCTTCCCTGGTGCCTTCACAGGGAACATGACTCTGCAATAATAAAGTGTCACAAACTGGGTGGCTTAGACAGCAAACATTTATTGTCTTTCAGTTCTGGAGAGAAGTCGGAGATGAGGGTGCCAGCAGGGCCATGCCTTAGGACCACGGTATTGAATGTTCTCTCTCTGATTTTTTTTTACTGGGTTAATTGTTATTGCTTTCTTTCTTTCTTTCTTTTTTTCAAATAGAAGAGATAAAAGTGTCAGAAGATGACGAAATGGAGAAGCTGTACAAATCGTTAGAGCAAGCTAGTCTGTCTCCTCTAGGGGACCGGCGGCCTTCGACTAAAAAGGAGTTGAGAAAATCCTTTGTTAAGCGGTGTAAAAATCCATCTATAAACGAGAAACTCCACAAAATCCGAACATTGAATAGCACATTAAAGGTAACAAAATTTCAAATTGTGGATGAACTCTATGGATGTGGGGCAAGGAATGGCTAGTTCTGCAAAGAGATTCTTGCTAATCACAGCGTGTTTGTGTGGGTGCAAGGAAGGGCCGTAAAAGTAAATATAATCTTTATAGGGTAAGATGACCTTGACATTCTTAAAACACTAGGACATTCACACGGTAGCGCCCAAGGCAGTTTTTCACAATAGGCCTTGATTTTTGCATTCACTCTGGTATAAAATTTCAAATTTTAAACTTCTAGACAACAAGGACCATGCATAATTTTTTTGGTAACCCTTATACTTAGCACAGTACCTGGTTCAATAAATGTTGATGAGAGACAGAGACCATCAACTGGTGAGACTAAACAGTCGTATAAATAAGATCTTGAGTTTTCATCTGATTCATGCAAGGTGCCATTCTTCAGGACTACATCCAGAAGAAAATGTCGACTTCAGCTGCATCAAAGATGTAGTGATTGTCAGCTGTGGGCATTGCAGCCAAGGAGCACCGTGAGAGCCCGACAGTGGGAAGTACACACTCTGTGGTAATAGACCAGCAGATGTTTTCACAATGGGAATAAGGGACAGTGTACAGGAAGTACTGAAGCTATTTTCAGGGCCTCCCTGAGCTGAAATGGTTCTTCATAACAAAAGTGTCCTGCTTTCACATTTAGATTATAGCATGAACAGGTGGAGGCTAGGATACTTTGTCGAATAGTCCTGATTTAGCAGACGATTTATCTGAAAAGCTTTGATAAAATCTGTAAGTGAATTTTGTTTTGTCTATGGCCTTTGGCATTAAGAACTTGAGTCATTTTCCAGGAAGAAAAGTCAGCAATTGAAAGGACAAGGCTACAAAGGCAGGCTGAGTGGCTCTTAGTCAGGCGTCCCAGTTAGTCAGTAGAACATCTGAACACCCTAAAAGGCTGCAAAAATGAGGCTGGAATGGAAAAAGAAAAATGAATTTTAATTATACGAAGAGAATACAAATGCAGAGAAATTCACTCTTATTTAATATTAACATTTTTATTGATAATAAAAGATATCACTGGCCGCCATTTCACAGTATGTACAAAGCTGATGAATATGTTTGATTATTCAATGTAATATGTCATCGTGTATTGAGATTTTACTGTCTTCTTTGTCTGTGATAGCTGATATGAGTGAGTAAAGTTTTCACTGAGCAAGTGTTTCCTGACTCTTACTATGTACCAGCCACTATTCTAGGTGACTGGGACCACTGAATGGACTCTACTGGGTGTAGAAACAGAGGAAAACAAATACATGATTGAAATGAAGTGCAAAAATACTACGATTGAGATGTGCTCAGGGTGCTTTGGTGGCCTGAGGGGGAAAGTGACTTACTGGGGGCATTAGAAACACTGTCACGAAGTCCATGAGTCAGGAAGAAATGAATAACAAGAGAAGGACATTCAAGGAAGTGGAACATCTGTCAACAGATAATAAGCTGTCGTCCATGTTGGGAGAAGCAGGAAGTAGAGGCCAAGGAGAGCATGTGCAGTTTGAGTCTGCACATGCAGGAAAAAGGCTGTGGCCTCAGGCCTTCCACAGGGCAGCAGACTCAGGATTTTAGATCTTTACAGGCACCATACCCTCACCTGGCCACTGTGGGGCCAAGTTTGTGAAAAGAGTTAGTGTTACCATTCACTATGGGTCTCTGTGACCTTGTGCTCTCCATGCAGTATGACCATGTCACTGGTGAATTCAGCAGCTTTTGCTTTTCTGTCAGTGTATCAGTTATCCAGTGCTAGGTAACAAATTAGCCCAAAGCTTAGCAACTTCCAACAATCAGCATTTATTATTTCAAAGTGTCTGTGGCCAGGAATCTGGGTGTGGCTTGGTGAAATGCCTCTGCCCCCAGGTCTCTCACAAGGCTGTGATCAGGGTGTCAGGTGGGGCTGCATTCATTCCTCCATGGAGAGGGATCAGTTTCTAAACCCTTGCACGTAGTCATTGGCAGGATTCAGCTCCTTTCAGGTTGTTGGACTGAGGGTCTCAGTTGCTTTCTGGCTGTTGGCCAGAGGCTACCCTCAGTTCCTTGCCATGTGGGCTTCTCCATAGGGCAAGTCACAACTTGGAAACTGGCTTCTTTCAGAGCAAGCAACACAGTGAGAGTAAGTGAGTGAGATGGGTTATAACCTAGTGGCAGTAATGACATCACATTACTTTTGCAGCATTCTATTCAGTAGAAGCAAGTCATTAGGTCATCTCGTCTTCAGGGAGGAGATTACACAAGGCCTTGAATACCAGGAAGCAGAGAAGATTAGGGGCCCGCTCAGGGCTGCCTGCCCCACCCAGCTGGGGAACTGCTCTCTCTGGACATTTGTGGGAAGCAGCTCTTTCCATAGATCCCTTAGGCTTCCCCAAAGTGTAGTGCTGGGGGCTGATGAAATACAACACGACCCATGTCATGCAGTCCTATTAACCTCAGGAAATAAGAGGATATGCTGATGTGGAAATTGGTCTTGCTGAAGAAGCCAAACAAAAGCAAAGCACATCAACCTATTCAAAGGAGAGAGAGAACTTGGTACATGTGTGCATGTTCATATTGGAAGGGTATAATAATTATTTCTAATTGTTTTTAAAATTCAAAGCAGTCAAGAGAGTGGTTGCCTTTGAGGAAGAGGAGAGGATGGGACTGAGAGGGGATGTGAATGGAGCTTCTGAGTGCTGGCTGCGGGTCCTTCTGTGACCTCGATAGTAGTTGTATGGAAGTGTTTATTTTGTGATAATTCTTTAAGCACATTTTTTCTATTTGTGCACTTCTCTCTGAGTATTATATATTGCACAGAGAATATATCACACACAGAGGAAATGTTTATTTTTTAAAAGCTTCAAAGTAGGAGTGTGGACAAGCAAAGACAACAGATTTCATGCAGAAACAAGGAAACTGTTTTAACAATAATGTTTATATTTGCCATAGGCGCATTCCGTAAATCAGAAAAATCCCTGCACTGGGATAGTGCTGGAATGAACGCACTTCAGGGAAATTCTTCTAGGAAGTTGAGCAAACTTCCAAGTTGACCTTGAGCAAAAGTTGATCGTATTATGTTGTACACGAAATACAGATATTTAGGAATTTCTAACAGCTCACAGTTCACTGACTTTTGGCTAAGCCTCTTTTTATTTTAAAATAAATTATTAATGGAATGATTAATGGGTCCAACTGAAACTCTCTCTGAGTGACTCTGACCTATGTCACAAGAGCGGTGAACCTCCTCTTCCCATAGCTGCTCTGGTAGAACACATTTCCAAAGCTTAGGTCTTGAGTCAAGCCACGCACTGACTATTTGGAGTAAAAACTGAAAGTACAGCATTCTCTCTTTCATGCTATTTTTGGAGTCCCTGCCAAACCTTGCTTGCCTGCCAGAAAGCAGAGCGGATGTTGTGAAAGCAGTTCAAAGCCCTCCCAAAGCCTCCTGCGCCATCCAGGAGAAGCTGGGCTGCTGGACGAGGCCCAGCCCCAGGGTGCCCGGTGTAGGAAGGAGCGTGGAAGGTTCTGTTGTTGTCATTAATTTCCTTCTTCTGTATTATTGTCTACATTTTTTTTTCTTTCATCCGTGAAAGAACTAACACAGATTTGAGCCAAATGGTAAAAAATGTGAACTGCTTAGAGCCAAAAGCCACATGGGAAGTGTCAGCTTAATGCCCAAAATTGAAGAGACCCTTTTCTAAAAATTTTATTAGATGTAAAAGAAGGGTTAATTCATGTTTGCTTTTTCAAAGTCAATTTCCCTGATTTTTATTAACCTTCAAAGATCTTATTTAGTTTTTTAATATAAAAAATTAGGATCTTCCTCTGAAGCAGATGTCTAAATTTCTTTAGAACAAAATAAAACTCTTTAAATAACTTTACATTAATAGCACTATGGTGATAGCAGAGGAAGAAAGCTTTTTTTTTTTTTTTTTTAAAAGTTGTTTTGGAAGCGTAGATATTGAAAACTCAGAGAGAAGAAATATGCTCTTTTGGCCCTGTCTAACTTTCTATAAACAATCCCTCTGCTTTCCTACTGCACCATTTTTTCTCCATTTTGGAAGGAAGGTTTCATATCTTTATCCATCTATATGTCTATCTTCTGTCTGTCTCTATCTATCTATCTATCTATCTATCTATCTATCTATCTATCTAATGGCCTATCTATCTATCTATCTATCTATCCAGCTATTGATCTATAAATCTATCTATATCTACTTTATTTGTTTAATGGATTTCCTCAGACTCCAAATAGGGTCCAGAATGCAAAAGAGAATAAAAAGCAAATGGGTAATTCATTTATTCATTTATTTCTTATTTTATATATTCATTTTTTCAACAAGTATTCGGCGGATGTCTACATGTGTCAGTCATTCTTTCAGGCACTTGGGGCTATATAGCAGTGGGCATATGAGACAAAAGGCCTGCCTTCAGGAAGCTTATGTTTTAGTAGGAGAATAAACAAGCATAATTGACTATTAAGTTTTATAATATAATAAGTGATGATAGATTTGATAAAGAATAGAAAAGAGAGGGGATATAAAATATTGAGGAATTGATATTTAAATAGGAAAGACGTGAAAGGCCTCCTTGAAAGACATAATTGGTATAAAATCTGAAAAAGGAAAGGGAATGAGGCTTGAGGTTTTCTGAGGCCAAAAATGCAAACACCTTGGGGCAGGAGTGTGCCTAGGGCATTTAAGGAAGAGCAGGGAGGTCAGGGTAGCTGTGATGTAGTGGGGATGGAGCATGGGGAGAGTAGCAGTGTGCCAGGGACACGGGGATTCGAGCCACTGAGGACCTCATTGCCATTGCAAACACCAGCTTCTACTTGGAGTAAGACAGTGACCCTCTGGAAGGTTCTGAACAGAGGGGTGGCATGCTTTGTGTCATGTTTGAAGGTAGAATCATCAGGCTTTGCTGGTGGATTGGGTGTGATAGAAGGAGTCAAAAATGACTCCAGTGTTTGCCCTGGGCAACTGGAAAGACAGAGTTACCATTAAGTGCTTTGTGGAAGACTACGTTAGGAATAGGGTTTGGTGTGTATTGGAAGTTAGTGGGTTGGGTGGGGATGAAGAGAATAAGAGGAACTTAGCTTTAGATATGTTATTTTTGAGATGCCTTTTAGGGGTTGATGTGGAACTGCTGAAGAGGAAGTTTAGACAAATGATGGTGGAGTCCAGGGGAGAAGTAAGGAGAGATATAAATTTGGGACCCTCAGCACATAGGAGAGTGGGAGAGATTACATGTGATTACCAAGAGCATGAACATAGATAGAGCAGAGAAGAGCATACAAGCTGGTGCTCTAGAACACTCCAGTGAGAAGAAGTGGCATGATGAGGAGGAACCAAAAACCAAGGTGAGAGTAAGTAGCAATTGTGGGACAAGAAAAATCAGGAGAATGTGTCACAGGAGCACAATGACGAAAGTGTTCAAGAAGGAGGAGTAGTCAATAGGTTTAGGTGCTGCTGATAAATAAGTTGAAGTTGGATCATTGGTTTAACATTGATTTAATGGATTATGGATTTAACAACATGGAGGTCACTGATGGTCTTCACAAGAGCAGTTTTGGTGAACGGTGGGGGCCAAAGCCTGGTGGGACTGAATCTATGAAGAATGGGCCATTGGAGACAGGGAGAAAGTGGAGCATTAGCTGGACAGGGATTTGGTGGCAGAGAGGAATTTTAAGATGGAAGAAATAACAGTGAACATGTATACCAGTGAAACTGCTGGAGGGGATCTGGGAAGTTGGTGAGTCACAGGAGAGAAGATAATTGCTGGGATGAATTTCTCAAGTAGGAGAGTTGGGGCCATTGTACCCAAGTGGACGGACTGGGCTTTGCTAGGAGCACAGATGTTCCGTCTTTGTGAACAGGGCGGAAGGCAGCATATATTTGTATCCATGTAGTTCATGGGCAATAGGAACTTGGGAGAAGTGCTCTTCTGATGGCTTCCGTTTCCTCAAAAAAGAGACAGCAAGGCCATCAGCTGTGAGTGAGGATGAGAGAGGGGGTTTGAGATGAGAAGAGGTTTTGAAATAGTTATTTGGGAGACTGCCAGAAAAGGGATGTGAAAGTGTGATGACCGGAGAGTAGTGAAAATCCACTTGCTGGCAGTGGTTGTGAAGTTTTAGCTTCACACATGCTTTCCTGGGTATAGTCAAAAAGGGTGGTTCAATCACATGCATTAGTTGAATGTCCACATGGCACTTGGCATTGTGTTAGGTGCAGGGAATACAGGGATGAAGGAAATGTTTCTTGTCATCTTCTTTAAGCTTTAGAAGAGGGGCCATGACTTATCCGTAAATACCTAAATGTACATTGGTAAGTTCTCAGAGGGCTTCACTGGAAGGCACGAGAACATAAACACTTAAAAGCTCATCAGTCCAATTTTGGAGGTGCGGGGGAGGTTTCCTTTATAATGTGATGCCTCAGGTGAGTAAGATTTACGGGTTATGAAAAATTGGGTGGGCCGGGCGCAGTGGCTCACGCCTGTAATCCCAGCACTTTGGGAGGTTGAGGCGGGTGTATCACTTGAGGTCAGGATTTTGAGACCAGCCTGGCCAACATGGCAAAACCCTGTCTCTACTAAAAATAGAAAAATTAGCCGGGTGTGGTGGCGCACGCCTGTAATCCCAGCTACTCAGGAGGTTGAGGCAGGAGAATCGCTTGAACCTGGGAGGCGGAGGTTGCAGTGAGCTGAGATCAGGCCACTGCTCTCCAGCCTGGGCAACAGAGTGAGACTGTCTCAAAAAAAAAAAAAAAAAAAAGAAAAAAGAAAAAAGAAAAGAAAAGAATTGGGTAAAGAAAAATTGGAAAGTGTTCTCTGTAAAAGAAACTCTAGAAATTAGAGTTTATCAGGTGAAGAAAGGCAAGGAAGAGTCTCCATGTGGCACAACGACACGGAGGTGTGAGCTAGTGTTGTGTGGGTGAGAAAATGCACGCCAGTACATTAGACTGGAAAGTCAGAAGGAAGCAGAGTATCAACAAATGGTGCCAGTGCAGGTGAAGAGCCTTTGGTGTAAGGGGATCCATGAGGGGCACTCGGCATCTCGATGCCTCCCTGCTCTGCTAAGTGGAGGTGGAGTTGATGTGGGCACTGGAGGCAGTGGTCTTGCTCAGGAGGCTGTGTCAGCAGATCAGGTGTGATACACTGAACTGGATATCCACTCTTAGGACTATGGTCAGGGATAGAGAAAACAGGCATAGATTTGAGATACAATTGTCAGGGCTGAATATTTGTTTTTAATATGGAGGATGAACATCTTATTTTTACTCCATTCCTTGTCTATAGAAAACTCTAAGCTGAGCTAGACATTTCAGAAATGTGTGTCATTGGTTACAGAGGAGGCAGAGTGGAATAGCACCAATAGGTTGTTTATTAATATTATTGGAATACATACTGTTTTGATGGAAGGTTAGTAGCCTCTTCTTTGACTAGAAAGATAACCTGTGTATTTAGTCTGTGTACATTAATTAAATTAATGGCATTTATTAAAATAAAGATAATTCAATAAAATCTTAAAAGATATATTTTATGTTGCCTTATGTCCTAGGTAAAGTGTTACGTTCCAATTTTACTTAGCGAAGTTTGAATAGTCCATGAAATGCTAATACCTTCAGTGATAAGTTTTAGGAGGCATGAGTCCCACACCAAGGTATAATTGTTACTGCGGTGTGGAATCATGGATTGGTCAGGGAAAGGCACCATAGAAGACCTTTGCTATATGTCTAGATCTTCCACCAACTCTTGGGTGGGATACTTCACTTCTTTGCGGCTAGCATATGCAAACAAATGTCGTATTTGTTAGGCTTGATGCGGGAATTAGAATATGAACGTGCAAAAATGCTTTGGTAATTTTATGTGAATGTATATGTGTACTTGTAAAAGAGTTGGTAAAGATGGTTTATGTAAATTAAGACACTCTCAACATCCCCCCTTCCCCTTTTTTTCTACTCGCACAGTGTAAAGAACATGATCTGGCCATGATTAACCAGTTGCTGGATGACCCGAAGCTGACAGCCAGGAAATACAGAGAGTGGAAAGTCATGAACACCCTGCTGATCCAGGACATCTATCAGCAGCAGCGGGCTTCGCCTTCCCCTGATGACACTGATGACACCCCCCAGGAACTCAAGAAATCACTTTCTTCTCCCTGTGTTGAAAATTCCATTTGAGACACAAAGTCAGGGTTTTAGCCTCTTATATTTTATCACGAGCAACTCTTCAAGATATTGCAAAAGCTTACATTTTTCCTTAAAAGGAAAACTGAATCCCAGTCCTTCAAGCATCAGCTTCCCATCTAAAGATGCACCTTACATGAAGATAATCACCAAATACACCAGGGCTCCTCATTCCAGTCGTAACGCATCCATTGAGACTGGAATGATTGAGTTCAGTTGAAAGGCGTTTTTTGTGTTCCTACTGGGAGCTCACGGTGATGCAGGGCTCTAGGAGGGATGTGAGAAATGTCTGTTCTGTTCCTTGCTCTCCAGAGAATGCTATGGACGAAAATCAAATTTTACCAGGAATAATTGTCCATGGAAACATTCTGTTTTTCAAAAGAAGAATGTACATATGCCACTTGGCTGGGAAGCTGTGTGGCCCAAATCACTTTTTGAGTGGAGGAATGTTTTCCATAGCAGTGACTGCAAGGACAAACGTGGTGTTGCAGGGCAAAAATTCCTTGCCTTTGGTATAGAATGGTGGTGCCTTTTCCACGTGTTGGGAAATACTTGATAGACAGTGGCGTGTGGGAGAGCTGAAGGAGGAGGCGTGTTCCATATTCCACTCACTCAAAGGACAGCTTAGTGTTTTCACACTTTGTGCAGGTTAGGGGATCTGATTAATGTTTCCTTTCCTTACAACAGCTAGAGAAAACATCTCATCACAATTGGCGACCTCTACTCCCTTCGAACTTTCCTACTCAGCGGTAGGAGATAGTAATATGTCCAGCAAAGAATGTCTACTGCTCTTGTCCTTGGCTGTGATCCCTATACATAGTGTGAATTTATATCCAGATTTCCCAGGATCAATATTGACAAGATGACTTTGGCATCTGAATTGTTTTAATATCTTTACTCAAAAAAAAAAAAACAAAAAAACCCCAAAAAAAACAAAAACAAAACAAAAACCCACGGAAACAACAAAGGAGTTAAACATGATGGTTTTATTTTTGTATGTTTATATGTCACTTGTGTGCTATGTGAATAGCTATCTATGTTTGTTATTTAAATATATTTATAGAAGTTCAAATTACTAGTGTTTTAAAAGATGATATACTATTATATATTGTGCTTAGTATATATTTGATGAGTCTAGACTTTTTTGCTTGAGAAAAATAGAAATACTGTTGATTCACTGGTGTTACGATGTTGCACTATAATGTCTGAGGAATGCTCAGGAAATCTTGTGGGGAAAAAATGGGGCATGCATTCATAATTTTTCTTTTTCTTCCCCACCCCAAACCCCATGAGCTCGTACATTTAGATTTCTATCTCTTGTCAGTCACTCTTTTAACCAGAAAAGGATTTTCATCTTAGATTATCCTTTCTATTAAATAAACTTTAAGCTTTGCGCCATTTATGCCTGCAAACCTTAGATCAAAGGCAACACAACTAATGTCATCTTTTCATTAAAGACTAATAGAAATTTGGAAATCATTGTGGTAAAGAGAGCTCATAGAGAAACAATATGAAAGTCTTCCCTTACTAATCACCATGAATATTTCTCATCATAGGAATAACCACAACCCACCGAGTACCCATGTTGGCCCTGCCTACCCGTAACAAATTGTTGACATAACCTATTTTGTTTTATAGCTTCAAAGTGTGGCTTGACATTCAAACGGAAGAAACCACTTGAATTATATCTGCAAACAAAATGGAAATAGTTATTTCCCCAAGCTTTACTAAGAAGCCTTAATACTCTGTAAACAAACAAACAAACAAAGAAACAAAAAACAACCTTAGCATTAAGAAATAAAAATAAAAAACAAGAAGCTACTAGAAGCTTCTCTAAGATAAGAGGCCAGGCCAATCAGTTTGGCCCAGCAAACATGTGGGTACTTCTCCACCTAGGGAAGCTAGTGAAGATGAGTTTGACCTGTGGTGACCTGACGGAGGGAACATTCGGATCCTCAGATTGCACCCTGATGCCCTGGTCTGGGAGAGCAGTGCTTTAACCTTTTGGCCCTGGAAACTACTGATTCTTTCTGTGATTAGCAGATACTAGAAGGGAAATTATTTAGGATTGGCAATGTAAAGAGTATTGAAGGAACGGCAAATAACAATAGCAGAAATAACAGTGTGACACAAAGTACCTTTCCATTTATTTTTCTTTGGTTTGCAACACCAACCTGTAGACTTCCAGTTTTTCTTAAATTGAAGAGCTCCAGACACTTTTGAGCAGGGTTTGTGAATACCTTCGAATGCTTTCCTTTGGCTTCTCTTGAAGACATATTTCCCCAGCCTTTCAATGTAAACTCCTTTAGTACCATTCAAACTTAAAGGCAAAAAAGATCCCTGGGATTACATAGCCAAGGCTTAAAGTTATTTGTCAAAGATACGTCAAGAACGTTAGCCTAGAAGTTTTCGCTTTGCTAGTTAAAGCTGACTGCAGAGCTTCCCAAAGTGAAAGCAAAACTGAACTTCACAATTTTGCACCTGGCTTTCTGGAGCCCCATTGCCTGCTCATTCGTGTTTTTCCCCCTGTAAATTCTTTTGCTTTTGACCAGGTTGTACTCCAAAGTAGGGCTGCTTCTGTGAGTTCTCAGCCTAGACTGTGGACACTAAGACGTGGGTGGGGAGATAGACAGGAGTGAGAGGGAGAGTGGATGGCACTTGCCATCACACTCAATGTAGGAAGGCTTGGGCTTCTCTCTCGGCCTCATGCCACTTTTCTGGTCCAAAGAATATTGGGAAAACTGGATTACTTTCAGCATATTTCTTGAGACTAGGTCATCTCTGAAATGCATGGCATAGTTTCATGGAGTCCAAGGGCCAACTCCTATACCCAGTTCTACAGTGTCTGTGAACTGTGGAATGAGAGAGAAAACCATGGCTGCTCAGGAAGGAAGTGGAGAACCTCTCAGCACACGTAGATCCAAATCTGTGGCACCTGCTAAAGATTAGGATTTGGAGAGGACTCCTCTTTGGGGTTGTGAAGAGGACCTTTTCCCTCTATTGTTAGTGTGTAGATCCAGAACGGAGCCTGATGGGATGCCCTCACTGGTTAATATATTGCAAATAGACATGCTAGGCCCTGCATTGGAAGGGCCTCTGTTGCTTTAAAGAATTCTTAGCTTTGCCACAAGAGCTCAAATCTCAGAGTAGGATCAAAGGCCTAGAAAGACTCCTAAAGTATAGGATTACAAAGACTCCAGGAAGTGTAAGAAAGAGATTGTGTCTGGAGTCAGATTTCAATGTGAAACCCATGCCTTAGATTTACACAGCACTTTGTAGTTTGCAAATGGGTGTGTTTTCAGCCCCCTCCCGCTGCCCCACGCTCTACGTGAGATGATTGTGGATTATTACAGTGAAGTGCCTGGCCCAGAGCCCCAAGTGGTAAAGCGGGAACTTGAGTCTCAGGACTCCCAGCGGCTCTCTGCCCTTTCCCTTCTCTCCGCCCCCCACCTTGCTTCACCTGTTACCTTGTTAAGTTGCTGTTGGCACACAACCCACTAGGAAACCAAGAAGTTTGACTTGGAGTGTGTGTTTCACTGCACTGGGTTCAGCATAGGGCCGGCCCTGGTGGCTGTTAGGCTACATTCTCCGTTTGAAACCTAAGGGGCCCTCTGTGCTTGAGCACAGTCTCCTCCTAATGGCCCTGCCTCAACCTGCTGGCGGGCTGTCTGTGGATTGAGTTTTCACCTAATCATGCTGTGTTTCCTTTCCTTTCTTTCTGTACGTTAGACTACTTGGGAAGTGCTGTGAGATCCTTGGATGAAAAACATATATTTAAAGAAATGGAGAGTGTTTATTTTGTTTGCTTTTTGAGGCATGTGCTGTCAGATGTCAGAGACCCCAGTTAGTGATTAGAGGTTGGTCCTTTGACCTTCTTCTCTTAATTGCTTTTCATGTAATCATGATAATTTACTCAGGTAGCACTGCAGTCACAAACAATGTCACAGAAACAGATTCAAAGAAAAAATGTTTTTAAGTCTTGAAAAGAAGTGCTATTCAAATTTAAGCCATGTTTAAATTTGTAGGTACATTATCTCTTAGTAAGAAAGACTTTTTTTTTTAGATGGAGTCTCACTCTATTGCCCAGGCTGGAGTGCAGTGGCGCAATCTCAGCTCACTGCAACCTCTGCCTCCCGGGTTCAAGTGATTCTCCTGTCTCAGCCTCCAGAGTAGCTGGGACTACGCCCAGCTAATTTTTATATTTTTAGTAGAGACCGGGGTTTACCATGTTGCCCTGGCTGGTTTCAAACTCCTGACTTCAGGTGATCCGCCTGCCTCTGTCTCCCAAAGTGCTAGGATTACAGGCGTGAGCCACCACCCTCGGCCGAAAGACAGTATTTTGATAGAGCCACATACATGATTTAATGAGTAATGTTAAGTACAGAAAAGCTGCCGTATCCACATAAAGTTTTAGGGGGCATTTGTTCTTCAGTCTAACAAGAATATGATATCCGATTGTGGTTTTCCAATTTATTTCTCTTCCAGATTTTTTTGTATACCTCACAGGAGAAATCGAGTCCTAGAACTGGGAGATGACTGCCCTGCCCAGGGTTTTGTAATACATAGTTGAAAACAAAAGCCCCTGAAACTAAATGTTTGCAGCCTGTATGAAATGGACTGTGGAAGGCGGGTAATTTCTCTCCTCACAGAAAACCACTCGTCTCCTTGAATGAGACACTGAGCAGACATACGTTTCTCTGTGTCGTGGAGCTGGGAAACATTCCCTTGCCTCTTCAACACATCTCAGTTCTTCCCCACATGACCCCAGAACCACTTAGAAAACATTGAAATGGATTCTTCATTGAAAGAAGCTTTATATTTCTCTTGCTGTAAGGATACTTAACTGCTCTGTATTTGACTTTTTTTTTTTTTTTTTACCTTTAGCCCAAAAAGGAAGTGTGCCCCATGGAAACAGCAAATGCCGTAAAATAAAAACCAGGAGTTTTAATCGCCATATATTTTAATGTGCTTGCATGATGGGAATGTGACGTTTAGCACTGCATGGTGTTTGGGGGCAAGATATTAATGTGGAAATCTTAGCTTAAGTTTTTCTGTGCTCTCATCCTGTGTCAGCTACCCCTCTGAACTGAAAAAAGAGGCATGGCTCATTTCTCTCCTGCTTTATGTTTTTGAGGTTGACTTGTAAGATAAAAATAAAAATAAGAAAAACAATATATATCTAGTAAAATGACATGAAAAAAAGAGTTGAAATATACTACTGGTGTTCATTTTCTGTCCTGCAGTGTTGCCTTCTCAAAGAAATAAACATGTGGCTGGGAAGTGTTTAATGGCTGCGTTTTGATCGTCTACAAAGGCTACAGTGCCCTCTGGTGGCAGTCATCAAAATCGCTTCTAGACTCTAGACTTGTTTTTATTTTTAAATAGCAGATCTAATTATTTTGGAAATCTATTTAAACAATAACCGATGTGATCTTTTCCAGTGGTTCTCAAGTTACAGGTTTATTAATACAATGATATTTAGATTTTTCAAAAATTGCCTATGGACCACTAAATTTGACTTGCACATTATATTATTATTATTTCTAGGCACCCACATTTTGTTCAAAAAATTTAAAAAATTTGCATATTATAAAAGTTACAAACTGTGATGCACAAGCTCCTTAAAACATGTGAGATATTTATTTGAAAATGAACAAAGAAAATAATGAAATAGCCTAATATATTGCCTTTCTTTTGGATCCACTGATTAGAGGGAATCAGGCTGCATTTGAACTCATTCGTGCTCCTTGACTGCTGTCTACACACACAGAGTTTTCATTTTGTTCCTCGTTCTCTCCCAGTTCTCACCTCACAAGCCAAGCTCACCTTCTGTTTCTTTGTCCTGCCACCACCAAATATTTCTAGGCTCCTACATGGAAGCAGTAAAAATTATTTTAGACCGGCCGGGCGCGGTGGCTCAAGCCTGTAATCCCAGCACTTTGGGAGGCCGAGACGGGCGGATCACAAGGTCAGGAGATCGAGACCATGCTGGCTAACACGGTGAAACCCCGTCTCTCCTAAAAAAATACAAAAAATTAGCTGGGCGAGGTGGCGGGCGCCTGTAGTCCCAGCTCCTTGGGAGGCTGAGGCAGGAGAATGGCGTGAACCCAGGAGGCAGAGCTTGCAGTGAGCTGAGATCCGGCCACTGCACTCCAGCCTGGGCGACAGAGTGAGACTCCGTCTCAAAAAAAAAAAAATTATTTTAGACCAAAGTGATTAGTAAAAGGCATAGGTACTATGTGTTTCCTGATTTCTGGAACAATCTTATATTATTTCCTATTGCTGCTATAATAAATTACCACAAATAGAGCAGCTTCAACAAATCTGTGACCTCACAGTTTGAGGAAGGTTGCACTCCTGGTGGAGGCTCTGGGGGAGAATCCATTTCTTTGCCCACTCCCTGGGCTACAGGTGCCCCACTTTGCTTGTCTCTGAGCTTCTTCCTCCAGCTTCAGTGTCAGCAACTTGCACCTCGTGCCTTCCTTCTCTCCTTGCCTCCTCCTGGGGCTTTTTTTTCCTTTTTTTTTCTTTTTTTTTTGACAGAATTTCACTCTGTCACCCAGGCTGGAGTGCAGTGGTGTGATCTTGGCTCACTGCAACCTCCGCCTCCTAGGTTCAGGTGATTGTCCTGCCTCAGCCTCCTGAGTAGTAACTGGGATTACAGGGACCTGCCACCACGCCTGGCTAATTTTTTGTGTTTTTAGTGGAGATGGGACTTCGTCATGTTGGGCAGGCTGGTCTTGAACTCCTGACCTCAGGGGATCTGCCTGCTTCGACCTCCCAAAGTGCTGGGATTACAGGCATGAGCCTCTGGTCCTGGATGGGGCTGACTCTTTTAAGGACCCTTGTGATTACAGCGGGCTCTCCTGGATAATCCAGGTGAATCTATTTTAAGCTCGGTCAATTTGCAGCCTAAATTCCCCTTTGTTATGTCTACACAAGTTCCAGTGACACTGGCCTGGACGCTGTCCTGCTTACCTCAAATCTCCATTTCAGATATCCTGTTGAGTCCTGGTGGACCAGCAACACCTCCCAGAAATCCCAGGAATTCCACGTTTTAGCTACAAGCATGAAAGTCGTTTTTCACACCATGTAACTTGAATTTGACTTCAAGATATGTTCACCATAGGAAAGATAATTCATCTTTATGAGGGGAAAAGCAAGAAATTTCTGGCTTTTAAGAAATCACATGCTGCAAGCCGTGGCTCATGTTTGCAATCCCAGCACTTTGGGAGGCTGAGGCGGGAGGATTGCTTGAAGCCAAGAGTTTGAGACCAGACTGGTCGATATAATGAGACTCTGTCTCTTAAAAAAAAGAAAAAGAAAAGAAAAAAGTAAAAAAAAAAAAAAAGCTGGGTGTGGTGGAACTTGCCTGTAGTCCCAGGTCCCAGCTGCTTGAGAGGCTAAGGCAGGAGTATCCCTTGAGCCCAGGATTTCAGGGCTACAGTGAGCTATAATCATGCTACTGCACTGCAGTCTGGGTGACAGAGCAAGACCTGGTCTCAAAAAATAAAATAAAATAAATAAAAACAAAAATAAAAATTATGTGTGCACAGGTGCAATGGGGACAGTATTTTAATTAGCAAATCAGATTTTTACAATACCTGCATTTAAAGACAAAGCATTACAAAATCACTTTTGAGAATCAAGTATCACCAAGCAAAGGATAATTTAGGCCTTAACATCTCAGGTTTATGATTTGCTTGGTGCCATGTCAGACTGATGGATTCAACCTAATCTGTAGCTCTTCCCCACGACAGTGTGAGGGGGCTTTTCTGAGTGGATGTTGATGTTAAAAGGCATGGATAATACAGAATTTCACTGGTCCTGACCTGTGTAACCACAACCTGAACATTATACCCTCCCTCCCTTCCTTCCTTCCTTCCTTCCTTCCTTCCTTCCTTCCTTCCTTCCTTCCTTCTTCCCTTCCCTTCCTTTCCCTTCCTTCCTTCCTTTCTTCTTTCTTTCTTTTTTCTTTCTTCTCTTTCTTTTTTCTTTCTCTTTCCTTCCTTCCTTCCTTCTTTCTTTCTCTTTCTTTTTTCTTTCTTTCTTCCTTTCCTCTCTTTCTTTTCTTTCTTTTCTTTCTTTCTTTCTTTCTTTCTTTCTTTCTTTCTTTCTTTCTTTTCTTCTTTCTTTCTCTCTCTCTCCCTTCTTTCCTTCCTTCCTTCCTTCCTTCCTTCCTTCCTTCCTTCCTTCCTTCCTTCCTTCCTCCCTCCCTCCCTCCCTCCCTCCCTCCCTCTTTCTGTCTTTCTTTTTCTTCTTTATTTCTCCTTTGTTTCTCTCTCTCTTTCTTTTCTTTTCTTTTCTTTTTTTTTTTTTCCCCACAGTCTCACTCTGTCGGCTGGAGTGCAGTGGCATGATCTTGGCTCACTGCCACCTCTGTCTCCCAGGGTCAAGCAATTCTTGTGCTTCAGCTTCGTGAGTAGCTGGGATTACAGGCCTGCACCACCATACCCGGCTAACTTTTCTGTATTTTTAGTAGAGACGGGGTTTCAGCATGTTGCCCAGGCTGGTCTTAAACTTCTGGCCTCCAGCGATCCACCCACCTCAGCCTCCCAAAGTGCTGAGACTTACAGGCGTGAGCCACCGCGCCCGGCCCTCTGTTTGTTGTTTCTCTTCAAACAAATGAACCAACCTGGATCTATAGCTAATTCCTTGATGCCAGTCTGCTGGTTTTTCCAGTCATGTATTCTAGGAAGGCATAAACACAACATCAACCCTGGAGTCTCTTCTGAGCATATCTTGGCATTTCTAGGAGGTAGGAGGTGTGGGGAAGGAACAAAATTCCCAGGCAAACAGGGTGCCTGGAGATTTAGCACGTTATTGTCCCCATGCCAAAGGTTCTTGCTGTGGTTGCTGTTGATGCCCTGCCCAGATCCCTTTACCTGGCCAGAGCTTTCATTCCCCAGTGGCTGTGAGTTTTTGCAGCTTATAGCATGTTCCTTCTTCAGAAAATTTCCCTCAGCTACATGGAAACCACTCAGGTTAGGAGGTTATGCTCCCCATCCCCAACCATGGCGGCCACAACCAATGACTGACAGATGTGGTGTAAAAGGCCCTGCCCCTCTCTTGCCCTTGTCTCATAATGGAAGCAATTCTGCGGTAGGATGCGTGCTCCAGGGCTTCCCCCAGGGACCAGGCTGAATCTGGTCCACAACTGAGGTCACAGCCTTGCTTAGCTTCTCCCACCCCTTTGTCCTATCTTGCTTCCTTCACTCCCTTCTGAAAGCATTCTTTCAATAAATCACAGTCCTAAGACTTCATTTCTCAGGCTTTGCTTCCAGCCTAAGGCGGTTAGTACTGGAAAGGACCCAGGATACAGACTGTAAGGATGGAATAAGAGAGATGGGTGCTACTTGGTTGCAAAGCCAGCTGCATGCCAATTGGGACAACACCTCCTGTGGTCTGTGGTTGCCGAGACTTTTACCTGTGGTGACCAGAGACAAGACACGGGAGGAAGAGGGTGGACAAGCCGGGGCCATGTCTCTGGTGTTTGACAGGTATGGGGGAAAACAGTTGCTGAGTGCCACTGGTGCATCGATAAGAGGAACAGGCTCGAATAACAGGCTCAGGTCTATTCACAATTTGAAGCAAAGCGATGGAGAGTGGCTCTTTGAGCAACATTCAGAGAGATACTAATGATTAATACTAATCTTCTGTAGTCCGAAGGCAGAAAGAGTTGAAAATCAGGTACAAGGGTGACAGAATTTCAAAGAAGATTAAACCCTTGGCCTCGGCCAGTCTTCAATGTCAAAGTCAGGATCTTGACGGAGAAGGAACAAGGCCCTGAGACTTGGAATGGGGATGCACAGGTAAAGAAGCTTGAGAAATGTGAATCCCCAGGTTCACCTGAAATGTCTGAGCCTGCAACAGAAGTGGACTCCTCCTTATTGGGACATAGGGCTCCAAGCCCCCAGGCTTGAAAACTACCCAGAGGGTTCCCGTGAGGCAGGGACCTTATAAGACAATGCCTGGCCTTGCTAGGCTGTCTCCCAATTTCCCCATCTTGGCTGCCTATTTGTCAGTAGGACCAAACAGCATTAGCCAATGGGGGAAGGGCTAGTCCGACTAAAGGAGGAAGGCACTTATACATCAAGTAACTGCAGAAGCTTCTGACTCACTGGCAGGAACCAGTACGCAACGCCTGGGAGTAGATCCTGAAGGTTGGATCAAGGGAAGCAAGAACAAAATATCAAGCAAGACAAGGGAGAGGTTATTAATATAGGCTTAATATACCATCAGTGTTGTCTGCCACAAGAATTCATGCTGGGCAAAAGTCCTGGGAGACTAATATGCTGCTGAAATGACTCTCCTTGAAAGCCTGGAAAATGGTGTCCCAAATTTAATGAAGATGAGATGCCAGAACTGCCAGGCAGATTGTGGAGGAAGGGATGCAAATGCCCAGAGAAGTAGGGGAAAAACTAAAAAAAAATTGAATTATTAAACCAGGAAACCCACTAGCAGATAATGTGCCTTGGTGGGACAGTATTTGCCAAAGCAATTGGGATGCACTGGTGAGGGGGCTATTAGCATCATTAAAAAGCATATGGTGGCTGTCCTGTGGAGGTGGGAGCTGTCAGGAGATGCTGTGAGGGAAAATAACTATCTAGAAGCAATGGGGATGACAGAATTCTGGAATAGTAGAGGCCAGATGGTAGCACTTTATAGTCATAAGCAAGGTATTCAGAACTACTGTAGCAGGCACAAGGCTGGAATGGCAACCTGGGGCCTTGACCATATGGGACCAACCATATGGATCTTGGAAGATCTTGGGAGATTGCTAATAGAACAATAGATTGTGGCATTTCTAAAGACAAGATATATGGGAAGTTTCTCTCTCTCTCTCTCTCTGTCTCCCCCCCCCCCCCCCCCCACACACAATCCAGAGTGGATACGCAGAAGGTTGAAGCCAGCTGCCTCAAAAGAAAGTCACAATCCCTTGTTCAGTTTTGAGACCTAACCCTCAAGAGGAGGCTGTTTCTCATGAGGAAGATGATTTTAACAACACCACGTGATATGGGTAGGCTTTGAGCCCCCACCCAGATCTCATCTTGAATTGTAGTTCCCATAATCCCACATGTCATGGGAGGGATGGGGGAAGGTAATTGAATCATGGGGACAGTTACCCCCATGCTGTTCTTGTGATAGTGAGTGAGTTCTCATAAGATCTGATGGTTTTATAAGAGACTTTCCCGCTCTCCTTTGCACTGCACTTCTCTCTTCTGCTGCCGTGAAGAAAGATGTGTTTGCTTCCCCTTCTGCCATGATTGTAAATTTCCTGAGGCCTCCCCAGCCATGTGGAACTGTGAGCCAATCAATCTCTTTTCTTTATAAATTACCCAGTCTTGGGTATGTCTTCACAGCAGTGTGGAAATGAACTAATACACCCTGAGATAAGATACAGGTAATTCCCCTAGTCCTTCCCAAAGGAACCTATAACCATTTACTAGGGCAACTGTACAGTGGGGAAGGGGAATACGTAAATCTTTCAAGAGAAGTTGTATACAGGGCCCACATTGTTTCTAATTCCCAGGAACCACTAAAAAAAATAACATGGCCTCTGTGTTAAGGTAGGGGTATACAGAGGTCAAGTAATAAATGACCTTTGTTCTCAATGGTTTCTAAATGTATAATTGGAATAGCCAGACCTAGCAGTTGGAAGAATTCATGTGTTGGTTCTTTGACCAATAATAGCAGTCACAGGCCAAATAGAAGTTTTTGAAGCTACCTCTCTCAGGAAAGATAGTAAATAATAATCCGTATTACATCTAAGGGAATTGGCAGAGATTAATGCCACTCTTAATGACTTTAAGAATACAAGCGTAATGGTCCCCACTTACACCTATTCAATTCACCACTTTGGTCTCTGAAAAACCCCGATGGATGTGGCAAATTACAGTAGGTTCCTGCAAACTCAACCAAGTTATAGCTCCACTTGTAGTTACTGTGCTAGATGTGGGATTTTCCTAGAGCAGATTACAGACTCAAGTGCATAGACTTTGGCTAGGTGAGTGCATTCTTTTAAATAACCATCATGAAGGAGGATCAGAGACATTTCACATTTATATGGAAGGGGTGACAATATGCATTTATGGTCTTACCTCAGGGCTATATTAATTCTCCTGCTATGTGTCACAATATAGTCAAAAGGTACCTAAACCATTTGGACATTCCACAGACCATTACATTGGTTCACTCTATTGATGTTATCATGTAATAAACACTAAGAGTTTGATGAGTAAGAAGTGGCATGTACTCTGAAGACGATGGTTAGACACAATAACTCCAGAGTGAGCGAGAAACTCTATAAAGATTCAGGGGCCTGCCAGATACGTGAAGTAGTTAGAGGTCCAATGGGCTACGTCAAGCCGGGGCATCTCATCCAAAGTAAAGAACAATTTATTGCACCTTGCACTTCTACCAGTAAGAAAGAAGCACCATACTTGGTGGGGCTGTTCAAGTTTTCTAGGCAACATAGTCTATACTTAGGAAGATTGTTCTGACTTCATTCATTGGGTGATATGGGAAGCTTCTTGTTTTGGGTGGAACAAGAATGGGCTGTACAGTGGGAACAGGTTGTGGTATAAGTAGTCCTATTTTGAGGGCCATATGGCTTAGCAGATCCCATGGTAGTAGAGGTAGATACAGTACAGAAGAAACGTGGAGTCCCTGGCAATCTCCAATAGGGAGTCATAGGACAGATCCCTAGGGTTCTGGAGCAAGTCCATGCCATCTGCAACAGAGAATGGGCCACCACTAGAAAATATATCCTGACATGCTATGTAGCCCTGGTAGGCACTAACCATGATAGAGTGTCTAACCAGGGGCTATCAGCTAACATTGCAGCTAGGACTAACCGTCAAGAGCTGGGTACTGTTAGACTAGGTTAGCCTGGAAGCACTTCATTATAAAATGGAAGTGGTACATCCAGGATTGGGCTCAAGCAGCTGCAGAGGGCACAAGAAATTCACATAAACTGGTGACCCAGACACCTATATTAGTTACCACTATTACATAGTCACCTCTCATCTTGCAACACATTTGACCTTGTGGGAAAGTTCTCATCATCAAACAGAGGAAAAAATGCCTGAACTTAGTTCACTAATGGGTCAGCTTGATAGGTGAGTTCAAGCCAAAAATGGGCTACGACTGCCCTACAGCCTCTCTTATGGGTGACTCTGAAAGCCAGTGGTGAATGGAAAGTGTTCCATGGGGCAGAGCTTTATGTAACACATCTTGCCATCCATGTTGTGTGGAGAGAGAAGTGGCCCAAGGAACACAGTGGACAAGGAGGTCTTGGGGAGAGGCTTGTGGAGGTACCTGTGGGAGTGGGCATAATGTTGATGATCTGATCTTTATGTTGAATGAAAATACCTACCAGAGAGCATCCCTTTCAGAAGAAGCACGCAGGCAGGATGAGTCAGTCAGCGATGTCTGCTAGTTTCTCTGTTGACATGTGCATGAGCTCATGAACAGAGAAGACATGGTGGCAGAGATGGAGGGGCACCATGGCCCCCAGACGTGCACACACTCACTAAGGCTGCAAGCTACTGCTGCTGCTGGATGACTTGCCTGCTATTAATAAAAGTCAATGCAGAGCCCCAATATGGTATCATGTTTTGGGGACATCAACCAGACACTTGTTGGAAAGTTGATTAGCTTGGACTCCTTCAATCTGGGAAAAGGCAGTGTTTCAATCTGACTACGAAAGACAAGGATTTCACCCGGATTGGCCTTTCCTTGATACAGTGCCTCAGTCAACACTAATATTCCAGGGCTCACAGAATGTTTGATCTATGCATGGGATCCCACTGTATGGCTAAGGAAGTGAGGCAGTGGGCACATAATCATGGGATCATGTGGTTCTATCACATGCTGTTCCATTCAGAAGCCGCTGGCCTGAAAGAGCCTTGAAAAAGTCTCTTGAAGGTGCAGGTAAGGCACCTGCCGGTGGAAGACACCTTGTGAGAATGGAGCATCAGCCTTCAGAATATAGTATACTTTAAAAAACTGGCCATTATATGGTACTCTGACCCCAATTGGCTGAATTATATAGGTCAAGGAACCGAGGGGTGAAAATAGGACTGGACTATCTCTTCATCACTACAAGTGATCAACCTGGGATTTGTGTTTCCCATCCCTACAACTTTAGGCTCTCTGGATACAGAGGTCCTGTTCCCACTAGAGGATGCTGTAAGAATTCCAGTAAACCTATGCCTGCCACTTGGTTCCTTTGGGTTCCTGATGCTAGGAGATCGGTGGCACTAAAAGGATTTACCAGCTGGCAGGGATTATTGATAATCATGAGGAGGTAGGATTTGCTGTTTATTAATAGAAGAGGGAAGAGTATGGTTGGCACTCACACGATCTATTAGGGTATCTCTTGGTATGCCTATGCCCACACTCAGTTATAACTTGCCCAGTGAAGCAACTGGCCTGATAAGTATATGGTGAGCAGGGGCTCAAACAGTTCAGGGATGAGGGCCTGGGACACCAAACAGCAGAAATGCAAGTGAAGGGAAATCTAGAACGTGTTGTGTAGGAGGGAGATAATGTATCACTGAAGGCTTTAGGACCAATTGTCCCACACAGCTATTGTTCATCACCCTAACTTGCCTTTTGGAATTTTCCCCAGAAATCATGATAGTTCCTATGTAGCAAACAATGTGAAAAGCAAGAGAACATGAGCAAGACAAGAGATGGACTCCACTGGGTGTTGACAGCAGTCTGTTTAGATCCCCTTATCCAGGCAGACGGACCCAAATTACAGCGAATGGTGGCTGCTAACCACTCCCCATTGCTTCCTCCTCCAGAACTTTGCCTCTAGTTGAATAGCAGCTGCCTCCCTGGAGCGATTGTTCTTCTGCTCCCCTTCCCCACCTCTCCCTCAGCAGCCAGTAACCAATAATTGATTTATGCAGAGTACAAAAGTCCATTTCCCTTATCTTAACATAGAACCAGCTCTGCGGTGCAAAGTGGACTCCAGAGCTGCCCTCAAGACTAGATGGAAGCTAGTTTCTATCCAGACTCTTTTGTTAATTAGCTTACTTCCCATGCCCCACCCTCCTTCCCCAATGCCCCTTCTTCTGAGATCCCTCCTCAATGCATCACTTTAACAAAAATCCCCATATCTGGCCCCATCTCTTCTCTGGAACCTGACCTAGGACAGTTACCCACCCCTCAGCATGGCTCTTCCATGTGGAAAGCCCTTTCAGTTCCATGCTCATAAGGGTACCCAGGGGGAAGCACAGCATATTAAGGATGATATTGTATTTCTCCTTGCACCATAGTTTATCAGCCCTGAGAATGAAACTAGAATGCAAATGCTCTTTTCCTTAACCTGTCACCTTAATGTATCATCCAATATGAGTGAATATCAGAATCATTCACCAGCAATCACACAACATATTTTAAATACCGATTTTATATGTTATGCACAAAGTACTCCGTTACATACCTTAAAAATTTTGACTGAAATTTAAGTGTTACCCACTATTAGAAATTATTGATCAGAGTAGGTTGTAGATTTCCTCTTCCCCTTTCTTTCTTTTCTTTTTTTGAGAGAGAGTCTCATTCTGTTGCTCAGGCTAGAGTGCCGTGGCGCAATCTCAGCTCATACAACCTCTGCCTCCTGGGTTCAAGTGATTCTTGTGCCTCAGCCTCCTGAGGAGCTGAGATTACAGGCACCCGCCACCACGCTCAGTTAATTTTTGTATATGTAGTAGAGATGGGGTTTCATCATGTTGGCCAGGCTGGTCTTGAACTCCTGACCTCAAGAGACCTGCCTGTCTCGGCCTCCCAAAGTGTTGGGATTACAGGTGTGAGCCACCGCACCTGACCCACTTTCTTTACTTAAATATCTAAGTTAACCAAAAGTCCCTTTGTAAAGCCACTGACTTGCTGAGATGCCCTGTGCAAATATTGCCTTCTTGTTGCGCTATTTCATCCAGGACAGTGTGATACTTTTTAGATACGGTGTGAGGGTTATAAACCTTATGAACCAAGGTTTATTTTTCTTTTTTTGCCTATGGATGTCCAATTGCTCCAGCACCATTTGTTGAAAACACTTTTTTCTTCATTGAATTGCTTTCACACCTTTGTCAAAAATAAGTTTGGTGTATTTATGTGGGCCTATTTCTGGGTTTTCTATCTCTGTTCATTTGATCCACGTCTCTATCCCTCTGTCGATACTGCATATCTTTGATTCCTATAGCTACATAAGTATCGAAATAGGGCAGACTGCTGCTTCCTCCCAATTTATTCTTCTTTTTCAAAATGTTTTAGCTATTTTAGTTCCTTACCCTTTCATGTAAATTTTAGAATAATCTTATCTACATCTACAAAACCCATTGCTGGGAAAAACCTGTGTATCAATTTGGGAAGAACTGACATCTTTATTACGTTGAGTCTTTCAACCTGTGAACAATGTATGTCTCTCCATTTAGATAAATGTCTTTGATTTCTGTCATCAGTGTTTTATAGTTTTTAGCACGTGAGTCCTGTATGTTTGTATTAGATTAACACCTATTTCATTTTTTGAGTGATTGTAAGTGGTATTGTATTTTTAATTTGGCTGCCCATGTGTCCGTTGAAAGTCTATAGAAATACAATTGATTTTTGTGTCTGTTCATCTTGAATTCTGTGATTTTGATGAACTCCCTTATTAGTTCTAGGAGGGTTTTTTTGGTTTTCTCTTTTAAGATTTCTGAGGATTTTCTACACAGACAATCACAGTCATGTCATCTGCCAACAGAAGTTTGTTTGTTGGTTTCCTTCTGAACTGTATGACTTTTATTTCCTTCTCTTGTCTTATTGCACTGGCTAGAACTTCTGGCATTTTGTTGAGTAAGAGTAGTGAGAGTAGACATCCTTGCTTTGTTTCCAGTGTTTAGGGAGAAAATATCCAGTCTTTCACCATTAAATATAATTGTAGCTGTAGTTCTTCGGTAGATTTTTTAAAAATCTAGTTGATGGAGTACCTTTTGCCACCTGTTCTTATTTTTCTGAGAGTTTTCATCATGAATAGATGTTAAAGTTTGTCAAATGAATTTTATGTATCAATTGCTATAATCATGAGTTTTCTTCTTTTACTATTGATACAGTGAGTTTCTTGATTTGTTTTGAATATCAAACCAGCTTTGCTTCCTTGGAATAAATTCCACTTGGTCACGGTGTATAATTCTTTTATTTTTATTTTTATTTATTTTTTTAAGACAGAGTCTCACTCTTGCTGCTCAGGCTGAAGTGCAATGCTGTGACCTTGGCTCACTGAAACCTCTGCCTTCTGAGTTCAAGTGATTCTCCTGCTACAGCCTCCCCAGTAGCTGGGATTACAGGTGCCCACCACCACACCCAACTAATATTTTGTACTTTTAGTAGAGATGGGGTTTCACAATGTTGGCCAGGCTGGTCTCGAACTCCTGACCTCAGGTGATCCACCTGCCTCGGTCTCCCAAAGTGCTGGGATTACAGGCGTGAGCCACCGCGCCTGGCTCCTGTTGTATAATTCTTATTAAATGCTGCTGAACTTTATTTGCTAATACTTTGTTAAAAAGTTTCACTTCTTTATTCAGGATGAATATTGGTCTGTAAATTTCTTTGGTGCTATCTTTGTCTGGTTTGGTGTCAATATAACAGTAGCTTTGAAAGTAAATTGGGAAGTGTTCTCTTCTATTTTCTCAAAGAGGTTGTGTAGAATTGATGTAAACTCTTTAAATGTTTGGTAGAAGCCTTCAGTGAAATCATCTGGGCTTGGAGACATCTTTTTTGAGAATTTTAAAATCACAAATTCTATTTCCTTAATGCTTACAGGGTATTCAAATGATCTATTTCATATTGTGTGTCTTGTGGTAGTTTGTGATTTTTGAGGAACTGGCTCATTTCATGTAAGCTCTCAAATTTATTTTTGTTAAATTATCTATAGTATTTCTTTATTATCCTTTTGCTATCTGTAGGTCTGTACTGAAAATCCTGTTTCATTTCTGATATTGGTAATTTGTGTCCTTTCTCTGTCTCTTTCTCACTTTTGGTCAGTCTTGCTAGAGGGTTGTCGATTATATTGCTTTTGTCAGAGGACTACCTTTTTAGTTTAGTGATTTTCTCTATTGTTTTTCTGTTTTCAATTTGTGTGTGTGTGTGTGTGTGCGCGCGCACGTGTGTGTGTGTGGTATTTTGTAGTAGAAGTAAGAAAAAATATATCTACTCCATTTTTCCAGAAGTGGAAATTCCTGAGTCTTGTTTTACGACCAAACTTGCCCTTTTAAAGTGAGATTAATCCCACTCATTAGGGTGAAGCCCTCATAGCCCAATCACCTCTTAAAGGTCCTACCTCTCAACACTGTAACAAAGGCAACTACATTTTTAACATGGGGACTTTTGGAGGGGACAAACATTCAAACAATAGCATCTATCTATCTCCAAACTCCTTTCCCAGTAGTTTATGCAAGAGAAGGTAATTTATATTCTTACACTTCGCTCTGTGGTCTTGTTACTCTTTGCTTCCTGTCTATCTTTCTTGTCCTGAAGAAGAATAAATTCATTGTCAAATTACATCATGAACAATAATTTTAATAAATGTAAATGAAGAACAGAGGACTGTGTGCTGTAGTGGTCAAGGAGGGCTTTGTGGAGGAGGTGATGTTTGAGCTGCATTTTGAGGTATTGGTATAGATGGAGCAAGAGTGATGAGAGAAGGACTAGGTATGCCAGTTTTAGATCCAGTGGGACAGAGGAGTGAACTCAGAAAAATACCAGGTGTATTAACAGACACATAAGCAATTTGATAAGCAATTTGGCTTACTGTAGAAAGGCAATCAAAATAATATTAAACTACCTTATATTAAACACATATTGTATCTGTGCATTTATGTGCATATATGTACGTCTATATTAGTGACTATATATATATCTATATATATCTCTCTATATCTCTCTCTCTCTCTCTCTCTTAGAAATGAGACTCTATTAGTCTGGCTGGAGTTCCTCTACTCCAGGCAGAGAATGTTCAGGGAGTTCAAAATACTCTCGGATTGGTACGGAACCTGGAAGAATTGTAAGAAAGAACTGGTCCTCCCTTGGGGTTCAGATAGATCTCAGCTATTTGATGGAATTGTGGGAACCTTGGATAAGGCTGCATTACAGAATGAGAGGAGTGGCAGAGACCGAGGACTGCAAGGCTAGAAAGCCAACTGTGAGCAGTGGAAGGTATCCGATCTACTGGAGGGGAATCCGTGCAATTCTACCTCCATTCTTGCCTTCTCAGTAGAAAGAATTCGACTGAGGCAGAGGAGTCAGAAAAAGAGACCGAGGCAAGTTTCAGAGCAAGAGTAAGGGTTTCTTAAAAAGCTTTAGAGCAGAAATGAAAGAAAGGAAAGTACACTTGGAAGAAGCCCAGGTGGACGACTTGAAGGACAAGTGCCCCCGTTTGAACTTGGACCTAGGATTTTATATGCTGGTCGCCTACTGGAGTCTAGCGCCCCTTTCCTTGGATTCTTCCTTCAGGGAGAGCTGCCTGCATGCGCAGTGGCCTACTAGTCCCAGGGCGACAAGCATACACAGTGTGTTTACTGGAGTTGTATGCATGCTTGCTTGAGGTGTTCTCCCCTTTTCTGGTGGAATGTCCCGGGAAGGTCATACTGCCTACTTTGTCTCTTAATGTGCATACTCGAGCCCACTCACCCAGTTCCTGAGATCATATTGGAAGCTGCTGATGACCAATTTCATGTATTGTTATCTATGGGGAAACTGCTTCTCCCTGGCACTGGCTGTGAACCTATTGTTATTTTAGAGGGACAGTGTGACAACTGCTTGACCATCACCTGACTTTCCTGGTGCAAGTGTGGGGGAGCCCTCTCCTGCCCCACTCATGCCTGATGAGCTACCTACTGTAACACAAGCCTGGCAGAGACAGAGACGGCCAGAGGTTGGAGGGGACAGATTACATGTCCAGAGATGAGAGTTGGGCTATTTGCATCTTTTCCAACTTTCAAATGCTTTAGCACTCTGGAGAGGAGAAATCAATGATGATATCAGTACTACAGATCTACTAGCATCCGCGTGTGTAAAATGTGGTCATGAGAGGCACAAGGCGAGGCGGGAACTGAGGCTTGTGGATTGGAAGATGTGAAAGGAAAATATATTGGGCCCCGAAATCACTAAGCTAAAAGGAAAATTCAAGCTGGGAACTGCTTAGGGCAAACCCGCCTCCCAGTGTACTCAGTCGTCCTCTTACTCACTGAGATAAATGCATATCTGATGGCCTCCTTTGCAAAGACCAATTGGAAGCTCAAAAGAATGCGACAGCTTGTCTCTCACCTAGCTGTGGCCTAGAAGCCCTTTCCCCACTTAGAGCTGTCCTGCCTTTCTGGGCTGAACCAATGTTCATTTTACATATGTTGATTGATGTCTCATGTCTCATGTCTCCCTAATATGTATAAAACCAAGCTGTGCTCTGACCACCTTGGGCACATGTCGTCAGCACCTCCTGTGGCTGTGTTATGGGTGCACATCCTCAACCTCTGCAAAATAAACTTGATACATTAACTGAGACCTGTCTCAGATTTACGGGCTTCACACAGAGCTCTGCCGACTTCAGACCAGCTTCAGACCACAGGGCTGCTGTGAATACCACCAGCCCTACGCCCATCAAGGCTTCCAAGAGGAAATAATTTGGGAGGAAATTAATGCAAAGGATTGGAGTTTGGACACAACGGATCTAGGGGATAGAGCACTGAGACTTCGGGGTAAGCTAACCGTTAGAATATTTACATTCATCAGCCAGTAAAGCCTGGGGTAAGCGGGTGATTTATAACATTAACACATGCTGCCTGATGTTCAGGTGCTCTGTGCCCATTATTTATTTTATGTGAGGTAGGTTTTATCTTTCTGATGAATGAGAAAATGAAACTTAGGCTCAGGGTAGTTAAATGCATTGCATCCAATAACAGTTAGGGGTGGATCTGATTCATTTTGAGAGTGACAAATCTTAACCATGAAACCACCAGGGAGTGAAAATTCCGGTTTTGCCTTGGCTCCATGACTGAGGCTCTGATCAAACTGTAAGTCTAGTACTGAAGAGCTGGGGCCAAACATGAGTCATTTGTTCAGTCTGGCTTCTACAGCATCTAGTACTGGCCTCAAATGGACATGTGACAAGCAACTCTTGAATGGACTTGACCACATTAAAAACAGCATCTGAGTAGTTAGGAAGTGGCCAATTGGATGCAGTCTGCAGGAAGTTTGCAGAAAGGGCGTCTTCTCCTGCCAGGCCATCAGTAGGGTAGGGAGTGTAGGCAGGGTGCCTTCTGTAGGTTGACCTGTACATCTATGATTAATAATGGCCTCCTTTCGCATATGATTCTTGGGAAGTCCATCTCCAAGTAGTGCCTCAAAAATACGGCTGGGTGGGGCTCCTCACACCTGTAATCCCAGCATTTTGGGAGGTTGCAGTGGGCGGATCTCCTGAAGTCAGGGATTCGAGACCAGCCTGGCCAACATGACGAAACCCTGTCTCTACTAAAAATACAAAAATTAGCTGGTGTGGTGGCACATGCCTGTAATCCCACCTACTCAGGAGGCTGAGGCAGGCGAATCGCTTGAACCTGGGAGATGGAGGTTGCAGTCAGCTGAGATCGCACCACTGCACTCCAGCCTGGGTGACAGAGTGAGACTCTGTCTCAAAAAAATAAAATAAAATAACATAAATGGCTAAACTTTCTATTATTTTTAAGGTTCATGAAATAAATCATAGGTCTGGGAAGTGTGTAAGCTTGAAAGTTGAAGAGTTCTAAAGTCTTACTTCCTCTGCGGAGGATAAAAGCTGTGGTTCTTTTGTTGCGATAATGACAGACTGTCAGTGTCTGTCTGTTTGCCTGACTCCCATTCGCTGAATAAATGCTGGTAATTGCTAATTGCTTTGAGAAGAAAACTGACTCAGAGCTTGAGAGCGACTTGCATATCAATGTTTCAGGCCCTCTGTGCTGGTTTTCTCAAGAGGGCGGGGAACTGGAGATGGCATGATTGCTTCCTCAACGGCATTTGGCCTAGACTGATTCAAGTGTGATTTTTTTTTTTTTTCTCCAAGAGAAAACATCACCGGGGAATTTAAACTGTGGGCCAGGGGAATGAATGCTTCTTTTTTCTGGTCATCTTGGTCTGCAGATCATGTCTTCCATTTCATACACAGTGAAGAAGATAAAAAGCATTGGATTGAACTTCTAGCAAGCTAGATGTTAGAGGCTGATTTAAGTGGCTGCTCACACTTAAGTGTCTTTCACTCTGATTGCTCCTGTGAAAATATATTAGCCGACCATTGATTGATGGTTGTGTGTTAGGCCCAGCTCCAGCCGTAGGGATGCCCTTTCTCGTTTTAAGGATAGCTACAAAGTAAGAAGGTGTCCCCGGGCCCCACAGGTTGGGAGGCTTTTTCTGAGACGCTAGAGACATGAGATCCTCAAAGCACTATTTTTGTTGATCGCTGAATCAACAAAATTGAAACAGCATGTTGAAATTTTGTTGAAACAGCATGGTAGCTGTTTCTCTTCAGCTTATTCTGGTTTTCCTATTTTCTGGTTTATAATGTGCTCCAGGTTGAAAGAAATTTTAAAGACAACAGATTTTAAGGTGAGAATTCCAAGAGTTTTCAAAAGGGAAACCGTTTTTAAGACCCTCGAAAGACTATATTTTGACTATATATTTGTTTGACTGTATTTGACTATATATAAAAGTTATATTTGACTATAACCCTCGTCTTGACCTCTCCAATGTTTGGTACACATCTTATCCTCTTCCTTTCTTGTCTGTCAGACTCTGATACCAGTGACACAAGACAGGAATCATCCATTCCAGGAGGCCTCCCTTTGTAACCTGTCAATGGGTTCACCTTACCTGCTGCCCAGACAGAGCTGATTTCTCAAGACTGGGGAATCGCAATAGGGAAAGAGTCATTTAAGCAGAGTCGGCCAAGTCGGAGATCAGAGTTTTATTATGACACAAATCGGTCTCCCGGAACATTTGGGGATCAAAGTTTTTAAAGACAATTTGGTGGGAGTGGAGGGACAGTGAGTTAGGGAGTGCTGATTGGTTGGGTTGGAGGTGAAATCCTGGGCTCTCCCAGTCTTCCTGCACTGAGTCAGTTCCTGGGTGGGGTACAAGATCAGATGGGCTGGTTACTCCATCTGGGTAGTGCTGGTTGATCCATCAAGTGTAGAGTCTGCAAAACATCTTAAGCATTGATCTTAGGAGCAGTTTAGGGAGGGTCAGAATCTTTTAGCCACCAGTTACGTGACTCCAAAACTATAATTTCTAATCTTGTGGCTAATGTTAGTAGTCTAGTCCCCAGGCAAGAAGGAGGTTTGTTTTGGGAAAGGTCTGTTATCATCTTTGTTTTAAACTCTAAACTCTGAACCAAAGTTGGTTCAGCCTACACCCAGGAATGAACAGGACAGCTTGGAGATTAGAGGCAAGATGGAATCATTTAAGTTGGACTTCTTTCTCTGTCTCTGTCATAATCTTGCAAAGGCGGTTTCACCTTGACACGCTCCCTCCTGGCAAACAAACGGGCAGAGCTGCTTATTCCTTTTATATGCTCAACCCAGAAAGCAGGCACATGAGCCTCACCGGCTGGACTTGGAGCAAAGTCCAGACACTTACCTGATATAATTCATCTGCAGAAGGTTCCAGACATTGGTATTTTTTTTAAATTTTAAAGCAATCAGGTGATTCAATTGAATAGCTGGAATGAGAATAACCTCGGTATGAAGGCATTCTAAAATATTGGCATTAAAATATTTAACTGTTAAAAAACTGCATGACTTTTTTTTTCTGAAAGATTTCTGCATACTGTCTAATTTAATTCTCACATTAATTATCAGAGATTTTGCAGTGGCAGAAACAGGCTCAGAGAGGTTAAGAATATGCTAGTAAGTAGAAGGGGTGGGGGGTTACACCTAATCAGTGTGACTTGAAAGCTTAGAATTTTAATTACTATTGTAGATGTTAGCTTGATTTTCTTAGCTTTTTACTGGGCTCAGAACTCCTTGAAGGGGAAGACTATGTCTTTTTATATCTCTATTTCCAATGCTCAGCATTATGCCCCATGTTAGTTGGAAACAAATGAATAGGATGTGGAGACATAGGAACGCTTTTACACTGTTGGTGGGAGTGTAAATTAGTTCAACCATTGTGGAAGACAGTGTGACGATTCCTCAAGGATCTAGAACCAGACATACCATTTGACCCAGCCATCCCATTACTGGGGATATACCCAAAGGATTATAAATCATGCTGCTATAAAGACACATGCACACGTATGTTTATTGTGGCACTATTCACAATAGTAAAGACTTGGAATCAACCCAAATGTCCATCAGTGACAGACTGGATTAAGAAAATGTGGCACGTATACACCATGGAATACTATGGAGTCATAAAAAAAGGATGAGTTTGTGACCTTTGTAGGGACATGGATGCAGCTGGAAACCATCATTCTCAGCAAACTATCTCAAGAACAGAAAATCAAACACCACATGTTCTCACTCATAGGTGGGAATTGAACAATGAGATCACTTGGACACCGGAAGGGGAACATCACACACTGGGGCCTATTGTGGGGAGGGGACGGGGGGGAGGGATAGCATTAGGAGATATACCTAATGTAAATGACGAGTTAATGGGTACAGCACACCAACATGGCACATGCATACATATGTAACAAACCTGCACATTGTGCACATGTATCCTAGAACTTAAAGTATAATAATAAAAAAAAATTAAAAAAAAAAGAAAGTCAAATCCAGCTGTACTAAGTGCCTACCAAAAAAGAAAAATATACAATATATTGTTATTAAATATAGTCACCATGCTGTATAAGAGATCACTCTTATTTTCCATGTCCAACTGAAACTTTGTACCCTTTCACCAACATCTCCTCATTGCCCCACCCCCACCTTGGCTCCTGGCAACCACACTATGCTTCTATGAGTTTGACCTTTTTAGATCCCACAAATAAATGACATCATGCAGAAAAAAAAATTAATTTATTAAATTATAGAAAAATATTTCTAACTTTGGAAATAAAATTATTAGCATCAATAACTGAGTACATAAAGGTTTATTTCTTTATTAATATAAAGTAATTTGTTAGTTTTGCACAAGCATGCCACAGAAAGCAAGTATATTCAGAGGTGACAGATACATTTTAAAATAATAAATATACTCCCATCTTTTCCTTTCTCTTTATCACTGTACATAGATGTAATATTCCCTTTACCATAAGCCCACTTTTCCAATTATGGACTTGTATTTCATAGGCATTTCACCTATATTCCTGGAGAATAATTTTTGAAGGAGGTAGCGTAATGTGGAGGTTAAAAGTATAGTTTTGACATAATATATTAGCTGGGCTACTATGGGTAATGTAATCTCTCAGGCTTGGTTTCCTAATCTGTGAAATGAGATACTAGTATTACTGTCTAAGATTGTTGTGAAGATTAAATGAGATAATAAAGATCTTAGTGGAATGACCATAAATAGTCTGTACTTGATGAATGTTTACAATATCAGTATTAAAATTTTTATTATCATTAAAAGGTTTAAAATGTGAGCTGCTTTCAAAGGCATTTTATATCCCCAAATAGCAGTAGGAATGTTTTTTTGACAAGTAGGTGTGGGCAGCTACCTATCGCTCTGCTTGCCTTCCTTTTCACCCATCCTTTGCAAGTCACATGTTGGCCTCCCTTCAAATCCCAGCTCTATCCACATCATATGGGTAGGTCATAGGAAGCAGCTGCCAGTTTTTCCCACTCTCCACATGTATTTGAAGTAAAGGAGATTTATATTTTTGTTGTACCTGAATTTTAGACAGTGTCTTCGGCACCGTAAGGAGATGTATATTTTTGTTGTACCTGAATTTCAGACAGTGTCTTGGGCACCGTCTGTGGGATGCTGGGCCAGTGCAGGTAGAGGGCCCAGGAACCAAACTGAGGGGCTGAGGGATGAGGTGGAACATGAGATTCCCCTGTCCATTCGAGAGAGGGACCCTCAGGTGGGTATGAGAGATTTAGATGAGTTCAGTCTACAGAATCACTTAGATATGTCTGACATCTCTTTCTAGACGATTCAGTTGAAATGGGCACCATTGTTTTACAAGAAGAGTCAGGGATAGCCTAATATCATACACACATTCTCACAGGAGTTTCTCTTATTTCTTCTCTCCTTCTACCTTGGGCAGAGTGTTCTTCATATTAAATATTTAGCCTTGGGATGAAACCATGGTGCAGTCAGGGAGGGGAGGAGAGTGGTGATGGGAAGATGGAGAAATGGAAGCCCCCGTAAACAGAATTAGTGACAGGCTGTGACACAGGTAGGGGTTTGCCTGAGATCCCTTGGCTATAGCTTCTCTTGCCTTTATGATGGCCAGGACCCAACAAATTCATATTCAGCCATTTCCATGTGATCACCCAGGTCTCTCTGGGATATGATGTCTCAGCCTTCCTAGAGGCAGAGCCGAATCATGCCTTTATAGGTGCTACACACTCAAGAGAATGATTCTCTCTCTGTGTATAAGTCAAAATGGTAAAAATACTCAACACAGGTAAAGCCCAGTAAGGTTTTGAGTTTAATATTCCCTACGATGCTTCTTTGGGGACTATTAAATATGAAATGCTTTCAAATTTTTTTCTCTCAGTCTTGATGTCTTCAGTATACTTTCCTTTCAGAAAACACATGTCTTGTTTCAATGGGAAGCTAGCAGCTTCGGCACTGCTGGGAGTACCAGGTTGTACTAGGAAAATATCGAATGGTGCCCATAGCTACTGCCTTCATTCCTCAGGTGACTTGGCCAAGGCCAAGAGGTTCTATATGCCTGGATATGAGGTCTAGGTACCTCAGAGAAGCTGGACACCATGGCTGGACCAAGCCTTTTATAGCCTTTTCAAGTTGGCCAGGGAGCCTGCCGCTAGGAAGAAGATAGAGTTAAAAAACTAAGTTTCTCCCTAGATCTGGACCAACATTAAGCTATGGTGTGGTTGACAGAATATCAATATTCTTTTTTTTTTTTTTTTTTTGAGATGGAGTCTTACTCTGTCATCTGGGCTGGAGTGCAGAGGCATGAACTGCAACCTCCACCTCTCAGTTTCAAGTGATTCTCCCTGCCTCAGTCTCCTGAGTAGCTGGGATTACAGGTGCCTGCCACCATGCCCGGCTAATTTTTATATTTTTAGTAGAGATGGGGTGTTGCCATGTTGGCCAGGATGATCTTGAACTCCTGACTTCAGGTGATTCACCCGCCTCGGCCTCCCAAAGTGCTGGGATTATAGGCGTGAGCCACAACACCTGGCCAAATATCAATATTCTTTAGTATGGGTGCATAGACTTAATAAGGGAAGATATGTGTTCTCATATTCTGACACCTCTAATGAATTCCATAGTACATACAGCAAAAAAGAAATAAAAAAAGCATTGTTAGAATGTGGGCTATAGATTTGACTTAGTGAAATGGTCCAAGTCTTGCTTGGCCACCAGACCGGCTCTGAGAAATCCATAGATGATGGGTGGGAATGAAAGAAGGGCTCTGAGATCTTCTTCTCCCAAAATGAAATCTAATTTAAATAGATAGTTTCTGTCAGCTATTTTTGACAACTGGGTTAACTACTATTCTCATTTTCCCTTCTCAAATAGTAGTTTTCTTTGACTCTTGTTCTAAAAAAAATGCATATGAAATTTTAAATTAGCTGCTCAGCTAGCCAGTTTCTGGAAGAGAACTATCTGCAATTTGCACGTTGGCCTGATCGCTCCTTCTATCTGTGTCAGAAGTTTGAGGGTGAGGAGTCTGAGTCCTGGTGGAATATCTTTTAACAAGTTGCTGTTTTGTTGTGTTTTATGGTCCTCAGTATGACTTCTGGATATATTATGTTTCTAGCACTGTCAGTGCTAAGTGGGTTCCCTGCTTCAGCCTGGGGATCAGAGCGGGGGCAAGGGGTGATGTGAGGTGTAGGGTGGGTGATTCAGGCACAGCTTAAGAACCAGGGCCATTGTATCTGCTGGTCTCTTCTTGCACATCGCAAGTCTTCTTTGCAGACATAAACCACTTCAGAGAGGGCACTCTCCTGCCTCTCAAACCAAAGCTTGGATTAAATGTTGACGCATCAGAAAGAAGTATCTGGTTGGCTGTGTTTACTCTAACCCATGGTGAGGTCTCTCTCCTGCAAAGCTAGGCACGAAACAACTTCTCCTCTGCTTTGGGGTTCCAGAAGGAATAACTCATCTCCCAGCGCCTGGGTATGAATATAACTCCATATTTAGAGTAGATATCTGGGAATTTAGGTGACAGGAATTAGGCATGGATGTTACCTCCTAGTGATCTTTCAGAAAGACAAATCTAATCATCTGACTTCTGTGCTTAAAGATCACTGATGGTTCCCCACTGTACAGTGAATAAAATGCATACCCCTTAAATGACAGCCAAAGTTTTTAAAAAATAAGCCTTCAGCCAAACTTAAAGCTTCTTCCATTGGTCAGCTTTCAAACCCTATGTCCCAGTCAACCAAACCATAGGCCATTCCCAGTAGACAACAGTTTATTTTTATCAAAATCCCTTTGTCCTCTTCTGTGGAAATGAACAAGCTAGTTCTAAAATTTATATAGAAATGTAAAGGGTCAAGAATAGCAGTCAGTCTTGAGAATGAAGCTCTTGGAGGACTTAACGCTGCTAGATAATCAAGACTCATTGTAAATGCACAGTATCTAAAACAGAGTGGACAGATCAATGGAATAAATTCAACAGTTAGAAACAGACCAACACACATTGGGGTGCCTGAATTCTGGCACAGGTACATGACAATGAACTTGAGAAAAGTAGTCTTTTCAAGAAAAGGTATTGGGTCAATTGAAAGTCCATGTGGAAACTACAGAGGACATTGTGCCTAATTTAGCAGCAATTTTCATACGGCTTGTAGATTGTGAAAGATAACAGCTTCTAGAAGCAAACATAGGAGAATATCTTCTTTACTTTGTATTCGGCGAAAATGTCCTTAAATAGGCCATAAAAACCACTATCACTGAAAATTAGACTATATTAAAATCCAGAACTTTTATTCATCCAAATCAAACTTTAAAAGAGTAAAAATTGAAGCCATAGAGTGTGAAAGGCTGCAATATATGCAGTCATGTACTACATAACAAAGTTTCAACGAATGATAGACCACTTATAAGGGTGGTGCCATAAGATTCTAGTACTACTTTTTTTTCATTTCCAACCCACATTTTATTATCATCTTTAATTTATCGAATACAAGCAAGAAAATTATTTCCTTAATAAGTGAGAATTATTCTGCAAGTATTAAATGTTACTTTTGGAAAAGTACTATAATTATTGTATCATTAGTTTTATCTTTACTTTTAAAATTTTATTTTATTTTATTTCAATAGTTTTTGGGGAACAGGTGCTTTTTGGTTACATGAATAAGTTATTTAGTGGTGATTTCTGAGATTTTTGATGCACTTGTCACTGGAGCAGTGTCATTGTACCCAATATAGTCCTTTATCCTCACTCCTTCCTACTCTTTCCCCGAGTCCCCAAAGTCCATTATGTCATTCTCATGCCTTTGCATCCTCATAGCTTAGCTCCCACTTATAAGTGAGAACATAGGATGTTTTGTTTTCCATTTCTGAGTTAATTCACTTAGAATAATGGCCTCCAGATCCACTCAGGTTGCTGCAAATGTCATTATTTCATTCCATTTTATGGCTGAGTAGTATTCCATGGTATATATATGCTACATTTTCTTTATCCACTTGTTGGTTGATGAGCATTTAGGTTGGTTCCATATTTTTGCAATTGTGAATTGTGCTGCTATAAACATATGCATGCAGGTGTCTTTTTCATATAATGACTTCTTTTCCTTTGGGTAGATATCCAGTGGTGGGATTGCTGGATTGAATGCTATTTCTACTTTTAATTCTTTAAGGAATCTCCATACTGTTTTTGAAAGTGGTTGTACTAGTTTACATTCCCACCAGCGTGTAAAAGACTTCCCTTTTCATCACATTCACACCAACATCTATTATTCTTTGATTTTTAAATTATCACCATTCTTGTAGGAGTAAGGTGGTATCTCATTGTGGTTTTAATTTGCATTTCCCTGATAATTAGTGATGTTGAGCATTTTTTCATATGTTTGTTGACTGTTTGTATAGCATCTTTTAAGTAAACAGACAACCCACAGAATGGGAGAAAATAATTGCAAACCATGCATCTGACAAAGGATTAATATCCAGAATCTACAAAGAACTCAAACAAATCAGCAAGAGAAAACAAATAATCTCATCAAAAAGTGGGCAAAGGACATGAATAGACAATTCTAGTACCACATTTTTGCTGTACATTTTTTCTGTTTAGATATATAAATACCATTGTGTTGCAGCTGCCTACTGTATTCAATATGGAAATATGCCGTACAGTTTTGTAGCCTGGGAGTAATAGGCTGTACCATATAGCCCAGGTATGAAGTGGGCTATACTATCTAGGTTTGTATAAGTACAGTCTGTGATGTTCACACAATAATGAAATCACTTAACATATTTCTCAGAACATGCCCCTTATTACGTGATGCATGACTGTGTATCCAATGAAAGATTTATATCCAGAAAATAGAAAGAACTACGAGTCAACAGAACATAATGTACAACTCAATAAAAAGCAAGTAAAAAGTTTATATAAACACTTTATAAAAGAGAAAACTCGAATGCTATTAAGTATATGATAAGGTGTTCAGCATGATTACTATCAGAAAATGCAAGTTATACTCATAGTAAGATGTCACTACATACCATTAAGATAGCTAAAATTGTTATAAACTGAAAATATAAAATATATACATATATATATTTTTTGAGACAGGGTTTCACTCTGTTGCCCAGGTTGGAGTACGGTGGCATCGATCATACCTCACGGCAGACTCAAACTCCTGGGCTCAAGTGATTCTTTTGCCTCAGTCTCCTGAGTAACTGGGACTATAGGTGTGCACCACCATGCCAGGCTAATTTTTTGTTTTTTATCTGTAGAGGTGACAGTGGGGATCAGAGTCTTACAATATTTCCTAGCCTGGTCTCAAACTCCTGGCCTCCAGCGACTATCTCACCTCAGTCCCCCGCAAAGTTTTGGGATTACAGGCATAAGCCATCGTGCCCAGCCTAATATCATATATTGATCAGGAAGAGTAGCGCCGGAACTTTCTCACACACTATTGGAAGGAGGGTAAACTGGTAAAGTCACTTCAGAAAACCATTTGGTATTATTTGCCAAACAATTCAATTTCTAGATAAACACTTAAGACAAATGCATGCATATGTGTACCAGAAGATGTTACACACTAGCATTATGATCGCCTAAGACTGGAGGTGACCCAAATGTCTATCTATTGATAGCAAAATGCGTGAATAAATTGTGACATGTTCACACAAAATATGAAGGCCCTTGAATGCCATGGGAAGGGACTGGACTTTAATCGTTAGATAGTAGGACGCCATTCAAAGCTTTTGAGCAGAAGGACAAGATAAAAACTGTGTGTCAGGAATTTACATCTGGTAATGCTATGTAGAGAGGAA